>NW_019743156.1:457399-474114 GCF_002891405.2 Cryptotermes secundus | reverse complement strand
TCCTGAACAGTTTTAATATTTTTACGATTGACATTTGTCAATATATATGATGGACATATATTTTAGTTATTTTAAAGTGAAGACAAGGCATACAATGTACTAGTTTGACGTGAATTGAGTAGCACCTGAAGATGGCATTTTTATGCCGAAACATGTAGTGAGAGTGAGAGAAGAAGATAGATAAGTGTACGCACTGCAAGACGGATTAAACAAATCATGATCCGAGTTTTAGTTACGAATTATTTATATAGTCCTACTTATAAACGAATACAAATTCTCTCTTCATAAGGCTACGTAGTGGAAGGATACGACTTATTTGATGCCAGTTTTCTCAATTGGGAGAACAGTTGTACAATATTCAGCTACATTACTTCATACTTCATTAACATTGCACTTGTTTTTATAGATAAACAGTTATAATTTTAACTTCATTTTAAGACTCGAATTTCCACATATGAACAGATTTAAGATAGCTTAACCATCACATAAAATGGCGCCATGTGTTAAATTAATAAGCTTCTGTTTGCGTATAACGGTGCCAGCATTTCTAAGTAAACTATGGCCGTTATACGCTCTAATGCATCGCTATGTAGCCTCTGCAGCTGAAACATTGCCGTCCGTTTTCAAAGAAAAATTTTAATAATTATCTTAATTCGAAAGACTCCTACTATGACTTGATCGGTAGAAGAAACAAGGAGTTAATAACACGGAATTACTGAAAAGTTCTGTCAGAAAATGAGAAGGAACATACAAAAATTTTGATCGGGAAGTATTCAAACTTTAATTACGGAGAAAGGGCAGCTGCTCCCGGCAAACAGATGAGCAAACATGGAGAAATGCTAGCCCAGACAAAGTGACTTTGCCTCTAATCCCACTTTAAGCCAAGAGAGTGCGCTGCTAACAAATAAACACATATCTCTACGCCTGAAGATTTTTGTACTTTACCCTTTCAGTGTTAGGAGGAGAGGTAAGCCCATGCTGTTTAGAAACACTACACTCTCGTGCTCTGAGTATTGTTACTTGGCGGTGATAGTGAAAACAAATCTTTACCATGATCTTCAGGACTTAAAAATTAATGTCTGTCTCTCTTCAACAATTAAAACTTGGAGTGGCCATAAAAACACACACACACACAATTTTACCTTCCAAAAACTTCAAATTTTCATACTGGAAAACATTTAAATTAATAATTACTATATTTTCTGGATTCGCTTCGGGGCTTCTTGAGAAAATTAAGTAGCATGTGAGAATGGTGTATGGTCTATAAATTGGAAGCCATAGAGAAAGGTTACAGTTATCGGTCCTGTAGAGATATATAAGGTAGCGGATTGGAGATAAAGGCAGCTTCACGACCTTGTCCTAGTAACTATAGGAAAAGAACACCACAACCGATGAAGAGCTTCATAATCGTCCTACTGTTCACATTATACCCTGTAATCTGAGTTACTGACAGCACCGTTAAATAAATCATAAACAAATAAAATAGATAATCTCTTTTCATACACAAGACATTATGTCGTACATGAAGCCTGTAATCCCTTTAGTAATCTTATTTAGGTGGTTCATATTTCTTAATAAAGGAGGTTGGAACAGTTCATTTTCAACTAAACTCAATGAAGAATATCCTTTGGTGGTACTGTGCTGACCGAGGAAATTATGCAAATTGGTCGGCCTCTACTAATCCAGCAAACATTGGAAATGGTGAAGTACAAATTGTTGCAGATTAGGGTGAAAATGTGGCTATGCAAGGTCCTACTGAAGGATGGAACTGCAGGATGAGGACACTTCGGTGCGTAAGTTTGCTTTATACCAACAGAGAGATAGATTTCCTGGTATATTGCCTTGCAAAACTGACAAAAGACAAACTTTAGCGTCTTATCCATTTAGTAAACAAGTTTTCCTTCCCGGTTACAAGCAATGCAGGTTCTGTTATAGTCTCTCAGAGTTTTTGCATTAGCTAAGTGGACATTTATTATATGAGGGCCACGTCGCTCTCCTTCATATTGCAAATTTATTACGAATGTATTTTTATTTTTATGTTTTTCATTCTGTTGCTTGTATTACAATAAAATATATTAAGATTTTTAAATACGTTCAACCGTCAAACGCATTTAAATTCTTAATACATTTTTTATTCTATTACGAATTTTATGACACGATTGATCTTCATATGTGTTGGTGGATTTACGGGCATCAATGGAAGATGCATGTTTTGTACGGGACTAATAATGCTTCCAGGCACATAGGCACTAGTATGTTGGGTAAGTACATTGCACTGCCGTCGTCTCTAGTGTCGCTAATGGATAATACTTCGGTTGTGTTAGTACATTAAATTAAAACAGTCTCTAAATTTGAATTGCAGTTTAAAAGGGAATATTAGGCCTACCAGTAATAAGAAAAATGTGTCATTTCCTTAATTTTCAAATCCGAAATTTTCAATAACACTAAAACTTGTTATTCAAGGTATATGCCAAGGCCATGTCTTGCCTTGTTTCATCTCAGTAACTGTTAGATTATGTAATATTTGATACATGGGTAGAGAAGTATTTAAATTATAATATACAAAACTATAATTTTGCCTCTGGTTCTCTATGTGTGTGAAACTTGGTCTCTGATATTAAGGGAGGAATATAGACTGAGGGTGTTTGAGAACAGAGTGTTGAGGAGAATATTTGGACCGAAGAGACATGAAGTGACAGGAGGTTGGAGAAAACTGCATAATGAGGAGCTTCGTAACTTGTGCTCTTCTCCAAGTATAATTAGAATGATCAAGTGAAGAAGATTAAGATAGGCAGGTATGTAGCACGAATAGGGAGAATAGGAATGCATACAGGATATTGGTGGGAAAGCAAGAAGGAATGAAACCACTGGGAAGACCAACGAATAGGTGGGTGGACAATATTAAAATGGATCTTAGAGAAATAGGATGGGATGGTATGAACTGGATTGATCTGGCTTAGGATAGAGACCAGTGGAGGGCTCCTGTGAACACGGTAATGAACTTTTGGGTTCCATAAAATGCTGGGATAATCTTGAGTAGCTGCAGACTTTGCTTCTCCTCAAGAAGTGCTCAGTTCCCTGAGTAAGTAAGTAAGTATTTAAAGGAAAGTTGGGAATACTCTTCCTTTTCAGGAAATCTTGTAGATGCTTTCAAATACGCACTGCTATTTTTATTAATCTATTGTCATTGCTCATACCATAACCAAAAGATTTAATCTTATACCGTCCACACAGAAAGCAGACGGCAATTAAATTTGCTTGGATTATACTTGTTACTCAGTAAGATGAACTAGGCCAAAGGTGGTGGAGAATACTGATAAAAGAAATTAGGGTTTTATGTCGATGTTTACCAAATTAACGTTTAATATTTTAACAGAACTATTAATGAAATTCCTAATTATTTTCAGTTTGTTTGCTTTGTACCCAAAGACGCTATCAGCCTTGAGACAATAGTGTCGAACATAGGACGAATGCAGAAGGTATGAGGGAATGAGAATTTGCAGGAGAAACCGAAATACTGGGAGAAATTCTGCGCCACTAGCCCTCTGTCCACCCCAAGTCATACATAACGTGACCTGGGAATGAATGTGGACAGTCGTGATGGTCAGAGAATGACCTCCTGACCTGTGGCGCAACCTAAGTATCATTTCTAATATGTATATTATTCATGTATATTAGGAATGAGAGATCTACGTAGGTCTAAAACACCTAAGCGAGATACATATATGCTTGTAATTCTATATACAGTTTATTTACCGGCTAGTGAACAGCAAGTAACATCCCCTTTAAGATGCTTGACCCCACAGATGCTAAAATGTCTCCTCTCACGCCTCATCAGTCTCCACGCACACAACTACAATTCGTTCAGATAATTTTCAAGTCTCATATCTCTGTACATTCCCAACACTCATGTAAAATTTGGGTCTGTAGAACAGAACGATGCACTGTCTTCGTTCGCTTGAAAGCCGGGATCGTGGGTTCGAATCCCACTCAGGGCATGTATGTTTGTGTGCGTTTTTCTGTGTTTGTGTACAGGTAGAGGCCTTGCGACGAGCTGATCACCCGCCCAAGGAGTCCTACCGAATGTCTAAGCACTAGAAAACCAGAACGGAGAAGTTCATGGAGGTAGGCCTAGGCCCACGGGGGCTGTAGTGCCAAGGGGGGGGGAACAGAACGATACAGAACGATTCCGTCACGACAAATTACCAGTAACTCTACTGCATTAAGAATTATCTCTCTATCTATGGCTTACAGTCCTTTCTTGGACTTTCGCCGTTTCTTCAGTTTCTTAATCATATACACAGTCAGCAGGGCTCCTTGGACGGGGAATCAGTCCGTCGCAAGGCCGATACCTACACACAGAACACAAACACAGAATAAACGCACAGTGACATCCATGCTTTAAGTGGGAGTCGAACCCACGGTTCCAGCGTTCGAGTGAGCTAAGACTGTTCATGCTTTAAACCGCGCGGCCATTGTGATCGATGTATTAACAATTACAAGTGTTATTTTCACGAAGAGACTTCGGTAAATGCGTTTTTATTGTATTAGTAACATCTTGACATGCGACTCGTTGTCTCTGTTGCGGAAAAATAAGTTGTTGATAGATGTTAGATGCTCAGGAAGAACCCAACGAAGTCGGTACTTTGATGCGACATTAATAAGAAGAACACGAGTTTCTTGAAGCTTTATAAAATCCTGTGTGTGATTCGGACACCATTTCCGAAATTTTCTCAGCTGATATGCAGTATTTATCGGCGAAATAGAAGATTGAAACGAACGATGTCCTACACTATGTCGTATACACTATATTTTCTCAAAAACATACGGGAGTTAAGTTCATGGCTGGCAAAAAAGAGTTGAGACAAAGCAAAATTGACAACATAAAGTTACACCGGAAGATAAAGTACACATTTATTTCGTTAGTAGGTCACAAAACCGCAGGAAATGTGGTTCTCATGAATTCTCACCAAACAACAGGACACCGAGACATGAAAATAGTCTAAGAATGTGACCTTCGGTACAACAAACAAATGAAAGATTGCATTCAAGTGCAGACAAGCATATATTAATCTGTGCCTCATTTATTATATGCAAAATCTTATGGTACATGTTTCGACCTATGTATAGGTCATCATCAAACATCCTGTATGAATAACCCATTGTTTTTCTATCAAGACATTCGATAATAACACCATGCAATTCGGATTCGTATTGGGATAACTGATTTTACGAGCAGCTTGATTTATAGTTCTTACAGGATGCCTGATCCATGTTAGGTGGGTCCCTAGTCACCGCGGCATGGCGCGTCCTCAGGTTGCGGATAGAGGAGGCGCCCTCCAGGCATGGAGGGAAGCTGCGAATATATTAAATAAGCAGTCGCGGACAGCCGAAAAGGGTGGTCCTTCAGCTGGGGGGTGGGGTTGGACGTGGGGCTAACAACTCCTCACCGTAAAAATAACTTTGTTACAAAAATGCACACAAAGCCTCGGACCTGAGCGGATCCTCTGGATACACGATCTAAAGAATATTTGGACCGAAGAGAAATGAAGTGACAGGAGGGTGGAGAAAACTGCACAGTGAGGAGCTTCATAATTTGTACTCTTCTCCAAATATAATTAGAATGATCAAGTCAAGGAGGATGAGGTGGGAAGAGCTTGTAGCACGAATGGGGGAGAAGAGGTATGTATTGTAACGTGTCTGGAATCCAGAGGAGTAACTTCTATGGAAACTCTAGTATAGACCGTTGCATAGGAAACAACAATTGCTCCATTGTAGTTCTAACAGGAGTCTCCACGGTTATAACAGAGGGTTCGTTGCCTAACAGCGGCCAAGGTTATAAAAGCCCAGTTTCGACGAGAAGTAGTCAGTCTCGGAAGAGCCAGCTAAGAAGCCAGCCGTCATCAAGCCTCCGGAGAAGAGAGTCTCGGGCCAGCCTTCGGAGAAGAGAGTCCAGTGTCTCGCCGGATATTGTGAGCAGTGATTGTAACACTGCAAGTGTGATGATTGTAAAGTGTGTGTAGGCGAGCGATAAGAATAAACTCGCTATATCAAGGAACGGCGTGAACTTATTTGTAGCGTGACATACGAAACACGCTACAGTATATAGGATATTGGTGGGAAAGTCAGAAGGAAAGAGACCACTGGGAAGGTCAAGACGTAGGTGGGTGGGCAATATTAGAATGGATCTCAGAAGATAGGATGGGATGGATTGGAGAGATCTGGCTCGGGATAGGGACAAATGGAAGGCTCTTGTAAACACGGTAATGAACCTTCGTGTTTCATAAAATGCTTGGAAATTCTTGAGTAGAGGCGATACGTTCCTCCGAAACGTCCGTTAACACCACATCTACACGGCTCCACATCCCAGAAGACGTCGATCTTCGTAGTCACCGCCGTGAAAACCTCAAATCTTACATAGAGAAGGGTCTGTTTATGAAACAATCTATTCCGAAAGCTCAGATAACAAAACGCTTCGCTTGCAGTGTTACCCTTTCTTGTTACAGACAAAAGAGGCTGCATTTCCTGTCAGCAATGAGAGTACACTAGAAGACGCAGTCAAGTTGGCTGTAGTATGTGAAATTGTATCATGAATTGCATGGGTAAGGAAACACTTTGAAGCTGTTGACATTGTCACTTCTTCTGTGTAGGTTGAGCTTGCAACTGACATAGAGCAGACGGCTTTGTCTGCAGAACTGAGGAAGGAAATGAAACAATACTAATCTTCAGGAACATGTGGATTTCCTCTGGGTAAAATGTTCTTAAGAAAGGAGGCCCGCTTTTCAGTAATGAATTTTAATTATGGCAGTTCTGTGCTAATGGCCAATTACAGGGGCCTCGCCTTATTATTTCGACTGCAGGAATCTGGAATCACTTTTTTTAGAATTCCCCTTGAGGCCTGGATATTTGTCCGAGATCTTATTTATGATGATGCTTGCAGTTCTCCAGTTTCCTATAAACGGATTCCCATCAGATGTCTAATGACTCGAAGTTTTAATTTCTTGTTACGAGCTAGAGGATATAATCCGTGAAAGGCGAAGAAGTGTCTGGTCTGTGTAATATGATGATCTGTGTGACCGATATTTTGTATCTTATTAGCAAATGACAACTTTCATGTAAAGGAATATCCCGGGAATCCCCTATAAGAATGATTAAATCACGTGGGAGATTTAAAGTTTCTGCCGACGTCATTGATTACTTAGGTTATAGCAAACAGGCCGCACCACAGCTCAAGCGGTTAGTCGCTGGCTTCCCACCGCGGCGGCCCGGTTTCGATCCCGGGTCTGGTCATGTGGGATTTGTGGTGGACAAAATGGCGCTGGGGCAGGTTTTCTTCGAGTACTTCGATTTCCCTTGCCAATCTTCATTCCACCAATTGCTCCACAATCACCCTCACCTGTCATCTGGGTTTGCTATAATAGGCCAGAAATGGCCGCAGTACAAGGGACTTAGTCCCACACCAATAGCAATATAAAAAATGTTTTAACAAATGCTGTTTAAGACCTACATGTTAAGTACGGTGATTAGATCTGATGAAGTATAGTTTTGTGTGTGTGGACTTTAGACCAGTGACGTATTCTTCTTTAAATATTACTAACGAAATTGTTGTTCAAGACTTATTTCGTTTCACAGTTTACTCGAAGTTTGGTTTATCAGTTGCTTGAGTTAAATAGCGTAGAATTTTAGGGTGGTATGAATGACACACTGAGAAGTATGCATAAGCATGGTTTGCTAGTAGTTCTAGATGAGGCCCATCACAGAGCAGGTTTTCTTTCTTATCGTGTTCAAATTAAGACGGAAAAAGGACCGATTTCCTAAACGTATTTATTTAATAATCTCAGACAATGGGTAAAGTCCAAAAATAATAGCATAAATTGCGCCATAATATCGTTCAGGAGATTTAATCTTAATTTCAAGGACACATTTTCCTTTACGAAAATGTTATATATAAATAAATGCAAAGACGCCGCTGGGAGATCAAAGGCTAATATGTAAGTTTGAGTTAATATTAAATGTATGCCTGTAGGAAGAGCCGGGATTTGCTACGGGCTGGACGATTTCGAGTCCCAGTGGGGGCAAGAACTTTCATTTCTCCATGTCGTCCAGACCGGCTTTGGGGTTAACCCAACCTCCTATCCAATGGGTACTGGGGTTTATTTCCCCAGGGGTAAAGCAGCAGGGGCGTGAAGCTGACCACTCACCTCCAGCTATATGGACCTATACATCCACTACTCCATACGCCATCATAGCTTAGTGCTTAATTAGTTATGCAAAGGGACAAATTTACCTTTATATGCCTGTAGGTCTGTTGGATGTGATGACGTGGGTATCATGTCTTCTAAATACTCGCACGTGCAAATATTTCGCTTTTATTACAGCGATGATAAGCCTCAAGTTATAATATAATGAGGGACTTAGGCGCATGTCATGTCACAATATGGAAAGAGGTTCGATCATGGAGGAGGACAGCAACTTTCTTGCTGGATGTTTCGCGTTTCTGTATTTCACTCTTTGATGCTTATGTTGGGATAACAATTGGAATGAAGTAGGTCACAGGTGCATTATTGTAAACATTTCCACTTCCTGGTCCTCAAGTAATCTCCTGTCTCAATTGAAGTAACAAATTCTGTGTTTGATTCAGTATCGCGGAATAACGACTAACCACCAATCGTATCATCACACTATGAGATAGACAAGGAAAAGAAAGGACGAACTTGGACAGGCACTTCACTCTGCACTGGCAAGCAAGTTGACTACATTTTGCGTTCTACTTTGCCTGAACTTGCCAGGTGGCAAGACGTCTTAACTGGCTAAATTTAACAATATTAACTGTATCCATATTACAGTTCAGTTGTACTATTACTAACTACAATCGACCCGTCGCCTTCGTAACATATCATGGTGGTATTAATATTATATTTTATGAACTGATAAGTACCATTATAAATAGGATTAAACTGTTTACTAATTATAAAAGTGTTACTTATATTAAATACGAATGTACTTATACATATTTCTTTCTCAAAGCGCAGTGGTTGGCGCGACTGCACTAATTGAAATGTTATTGAGCAAATGATACCAATTGCCTCTTCTCTCTTTTGTTTGTGTTTATGTGTTTGTTTTTTTACTCCCTTTGCTCGTGCTTCCTTTATAATTGATCACTTGGCTTTTGTGTAAACATGAAAACGAATTAAAAATTTAATTGAATTAATGTGATGCACTGCTAGACATGCGTCGGGACAACATTAATTGCTGTTTTTCGTTTGAAACTGTCTGAGTAGGTATTATCATCATCATGGTTATAATTACTATTATTTTATATAAATTACTTACATAATTAGGAGGCCGCGCCATAGCTCAAGCGATTAGTCGCCGACTTCCCACCGCGGCAGCCCGGGTTCGATCCCGGATCCGGTCAAGTGGGATTTGTGGTGGACAAAGTGGCGCTGGGGCAGGTTTTCTCCGAGTACTTCGGTTTCCCCTGCCAATCTTCATTCCACCAATTGCTCCACAATCACCCTCACCTATCATCTGGGGCTGGTACAATAGACCAGAAGTGGCCCCAGTACAAGGGACTTAGTCCCACCCCACTAACAATAAAAAAAATACATAATTAGGACATGACAGTACTAGAGGCGATGTATATAATTGCGTGTGTATGAATGTGTTCATTGCCTGTTAACTTAATCATGATTCTTCTAATTATTTTTCTCACAGAGAATAAAAAATTCTTGCTTCTGTAAAAAAAAAAAAGAAAAGAGAAAAGAGACACGCTTAAATGACATTTTCCTTCATGCGAGCTGTATTGAAGGTACTCGTATTATCAGAGTTTCCACAGGTATTGTCCTTTTAATTATCTTGGTAAGATTCCACAGCAGCGAACATATTGTATACTTACAACAATACGCAGACTCACTAATCCCGCGGTCCCATTTGCCTGTGCTCTCATACTGGGCATTAAGGTGAGAGGTAAGTCACGTTTTATCGGTGCTGGGACTGATTGTTATTGCACAGAGGAGACCAGCTTTTAGTCTCAATTAAGAAGCCTGTAACCGCTTCTAGCACAGCTTTGTGGATACAACAACACAGCATCAGGATGCTAGCGTTGTACTCCTGTGTATCAGCAGTTTGCATACCAATTCGCGTTTCTCTTATCTTTACAGTGGTATGATTTTCTGCGGGGTTTTGTGCCTTCCTAACTATTCACGTATTTATACATTTTTAATTTTCATTTCATGCATCCTGTTGTGTTATAATATATAATTTCTTTATTACAACCGTCACAACACAACTATATTAAGCCAAACTTGGCACTGACCTTAATATAGTTGTGTTGTGACGGTTTTAATGAAGAAATTGTATAGACTTTTAGTTATTTATTACGTAAAAAGATTAAGAATTAATTAACAGTCAGTCTCAAGTACAAGTATTAAAATTGCGGTAATAAAATAGACTACAGTATTCTTATGACCGTTCAGCGGATCGCAAATATAGATCAAGTTTTACAAATTTTTTTAAGGAAAAGGAATTATTTGATTCAATAATCTTAAGTAGAACATCCGGCGAATAATAACAATACTAAGTAATATATGAAGTTCTCATGGCGGTGACTATGAAGAATGCCGTTTCTGGGATATGGCGCCGTGCAGGTCTTGTGTGAACTGACGTTTCGGAGGAACATATTACCTCCATCTTCAGGGTGTAAAAATCGGCCAGCGAGAAACCAGCGTGAGCAGGCTAGATGGAGGCGATATTTTCCTTCGAAATGTCGGTTCACACAAGATGTACACGGCGTCACATCCCAGAAAATGGGCATTCTTCAGTAAGTTATAAGTCAAAGGAACGACGCGGCATTCACAGCATGTACACATCAGAGAGTGAAGCGACTGCAAATGACTCAGTTAAATTTTCGGCCGAGTAATAATATCAATGAAAATTATTGAATATACGACAAACCTTCTAGAATTAATTATGAAGGAAACAGAATTATATATCCCGTCAGTGCAAACCCATTAAACACATGTGACTTTCAGACACGGATGGTGTTTTACTGAGATATTATCATCGAGTAATTACGGGGAGTAACCATGACAGGCGGTATCACTTTGCCATTTCTCTCCCTAAAATATTGCACTCATATCGACAGTGTCTCTGATAGTTTCTGATATATTGTTAAGTAAAAACACCGATTAGAATAATTTTACTTCACCGGAAATACACATTACAGGATTTTTCATGGTTTCATAAAGCCAAAACTCCTTCCGTATAAGAGAGAACAGTATATTAAAATTTTGTATATCACATTTGAAGTGATTGTTGACTACAGGAAATTAATTATTCATTACTGTGAGAGAGAAAAGTTATTTATATGTTTTCCCTAGTTGTTCTGCCTTACAGGGTGACCACTAAAGGAGCCTCACGATTCGTCCACTTATAAATAGAAGAATAGGGTAATAATTTCAAAATGTAAAAGTTTTGTGCAAATTAAAACGTTAACAGGAGAAAATGTTCGTTGCTTCGTTTAACTAAAAAGTTAGTCCATAACTTTATATATCTCTTGAATTGTATCCCTTGGATATTGAATTGTATCCGACATCTCGGTTACTTATTCGATGATCTGCACTGCTTGTTCGCTTGTTCACTGTTAATAACGTTATGCTAGGGGTTTCAACGTAAATTAAGAGCCCAACATCAAAGACACAGATATAGCCTCCGAAATGAAAAGTACATAATAGGGACTAGGCGTGTTACTACCACAGAGGAAGGGTTTCGCCTACTGGCCAAAAGAAAAAAAAATATTTTTAATACCATATTCACACATTAGAGTGAGCATCAACTATTTATTAAATATTTTATATGAGTGGAATCGAAGGATATTTGAGAAGATAAGCAAGAAGTGAGAGCAATTAAGGAACGATAAAACACAGGAATTTTGTAAACTAACAACAATTAAAACGAATTTGAATTTTTAAGGCAGTGAACTTTGCGTTCTTACTAACAAAAATATAGTTAGCATTCAAGAAGCTTTATTTCTTTAAGTTTCAGTATAAACTGTGATGCAATGATAAGATAAAATTGAAAATTAATTTATATGGAATTATATAAATATTTACCCTGTAAGTGGAAGAAGAGAGAAAAGAAATATTTACAGCTCTTAGTAACAAACCGCAGATAAAAACTCAATATTATCTAAAAGAGTATAAACACAGAGAAGATCTCAGCGTCTGTTGTAGAGAGCGAAGGATGACTACAACAGAGGCCACCCAGCCGCTGTGCTTTCATTGATCCTGCATGACAAGGTTGGATGATGCCTCTAGTGACAATAGTACAAATTCCATTTGATTTGTGTTAAGGGGAACTAGCTGGAGAACAACATCGAACTCACTCCTTTACTTCTCACTCCACTACCTAGTGCCGAGGCTAACAGTACTCCTCGTATACATTTAAGGAGAGGTGCTTTATTATATAGAGTTACAAATTTACCCCTGCCTCCTCCAATTCATATTGTATGAGTTATATTTTTCAGAAATAAAATCTTCTACATCCCCGTCTCACTTTGCCAACAGAAGAGACACTTTTAAGTAGTATTAAACCTTAACAGTAAAATAGCAACTTCCAATAGCATCTTGTTTTACTTTCAGCTCTCGACTTTTTACTCGGTCTCTTTATGGATCTAATTTGTTTCTCAGAAGTAAGTGGAATAAATAATGTTAAAAGATATATTCCTGGCGCTAATTAGATTCTGATGTAACCGGTATGAATTCTAGGTTTCATTAAACTGAACAGTCTATTTCGTTCAAACACATTTCAATTGTGGAAATAAAATAGCACTAAGTTTTAAAGCGGAACAGCAGGACGGATCGTACACAGAGTCTCCAAAGACAGAAAGAAAATCCAGAAAGTTTACTGAGAATTTGGTTATCTAAAATCACGAAAAGTTAATTTGTATTTTTAGCTATTATAAGATTGACCCTGGGCCCCTACAACTGTAAATCCGGCCCTATATGATTAAAATCTTGCTTTGAATATTCCTCAGGTCTCTAAAATTCATTCAGAGATGTATAGAAGTCTTCTTTTATTCTCTTAGTGGGGGGGGGAGTGGAGTCCAGCTGAGTCCACTCGGCCACTGATTGGCCTATTGTAGCCTGTCCCGGGTGATTATGATGATGGAGAATTTGGTGGAATGAAGATTGGCAGGGGAAACCGAAGCACTCGGAGAAAACCCGCCCCAGCACCACTTTGTCCACCACAAATCCCACTTTACCAAACCCAGGCCGCCGAGGTGGGAAGCCAGCGGACTAACCGCTTGAGCTAAGGAGCGGCCTGTATAGAAGTTAGTCATCCAATTATTTAGATGCCTGGACGGAGATGAACTCACTGTAGCCTATCGATAAGTATGTATGTAAGGGGTGGACCACAGAAACCGGCCCCCGCACTGCGACCTTCAATGAGCTGTTGTGCCTTATCGATAAGTAAATTAGTTAGGATATCAGAATGATAAGAGTCGCGGAAACCTTCGCCACGTAAGGAGCCAATGGACATTCGAAACAGATTCCTCCTGAATACAAGGCGACAGCTGTACACCTTATCCTAATCTGTGTGAAGATACTAACTTCAACATTTTTATTGATTCGAATTTTTGTACATCGATACACTAAATCTTAAATATTTATATTGTCATGATCTTGGTGTGATTATAGACGTGTTTTGAGTTGGTGACTGGATTTACTGGGCTCTTTTTAATACCTCGCGTGACTGCATTTTACAGTTCACTGTTACACACACACACGCTAGAATCAATGGTTACGTTTTCATTGTCGTTGTTTAGTAGCGGCTTCTAATGACGGACATTCCCTATCCCCTGGGTTCCCGAACTGTTCCCGGCCTCAGCTGCCAGTTTCTAAGAACTCACTTAGAACTAAGCTCACAACGACTGAACCGCAGCAGACCCCCACGTACCTGAATGACTGATCAACAAATCCCTCAAAACTTGTCTTGCTTATAACATTTCAGCACGGACCGCACAGAAAACACCGTTACTCTGTTGCAGGGCAATTATTGCCGAGGAAACACGCTTGTTTGCGGAGCTGTTACGGCTATTTCATCGTTGCTTATTTCGCGGCCGTTGCATAACGACGGATCTACATGCCACAGTATTTAAGATTTAGGATTTGTTTCTTGAACGTGATTTTTGGTACACCTGTCCAAACTCTAAAGGAAACTAAGCTTACGTTGAAGTTGTGTCCTTCAAAAATCGACATTTTTTCTTGTTTCTTATTTCATGCTTCATCAAAATTTCACGTTGTTTCCTTGGATGTTATTGCCTCTATTTCGTATCACTTCTGTGTTATACTTCTTCCTCCGCACCTATGAATTAACTTTTAACCTCTGACATTCTTGGCTAAAGTACATTAGTAGGAAGGCGACAGGACCAATATCGGCTGCGACTTGCCGATAAAGGGATCAGTGTAAAAGCTGTAAAGGTGTTGCCTGTACTGTGCTTAAATTTAAAATAAGTATTTGTAAGTTTGATTTGTTTCATTCTGGTCCGTCACACTAACAATTACAAATATAAATCACTCCATCCAATGTGACCTGTAAGTTTTTTTACTACATGAAAACACACTTACATTTTTCGGTCTCTGTGGACCATCTTGAGAGGGCAAACATCACTACAAATATTTGTAGTGATAGTAAATATTTGTATTTATTTGTAGTGATGTTTGCCCTCTGAAGATGGTCCACAGAGACCAAAACATGTAAGGGTGTTAAGTTTTCATGTAGTAAAAAACTTACAGGTCACATTGGACGGAGTGATTTATATTTCTAAGTATTTGTAATCTCCTGATTCAGGATAATGACGTGTATAAGACGTTACATTGGAAAAATAGTGTCCTTCCATAGAAGATGGAGATTTATGACCTTACTGATCTTGGTATAGGGAAACTCAACACATAAATACTCGTATACTAAACTAATTAATGTTGAAAAGTTATTAATGTACCAGTCGACGTTTCTCACTAATATTCATTCTGTGTAGTTTGTGTCCTGTTTTGTTTGAGCGTGGTATGTTATTTTGTGTGATGTATGTTATTTATGTGTTTTATCTTATTGTAATACCACTGCCACAGGGTGCAAACCCATTTGCAATTTAAATAGATAATATTTATTCAGTTTCTATCATCAAGAATACATTCCGCTTAAACATGACCCACACTCGAGTGAAACATAATGAGTATGCTGATTAGGAAGAAGGCGCTCATTAGCATTTGGGCTTGTCGGCAAAGTTATATCACGTAAAGGTCAATATTAATTAAATTAAATACACTGTTAAAAACAATTACTTTTGTAAAATAATTTAATAGAATTTCGTGTTTCTAAAACTATCGTATTCGTTAGGCATATAGGCTTCATTTTAGAACTTATAATAGTATTGTGACGCGTAAGGGTGACTTGTAAGACGGGGTTTGGATTGGATGATTGGATTTATTGCACCTTATATACACGTATTCATATATTCGGGACTACAGGCTGTACAGCGCCATCTCAATTCTACACACACTTTCCAATTCACCGTTTCACACGCACTATGATTCTCAGTCTTAACTAATCGTATCCTGGCAACGGATTTAGCACGGACTCACCGAAACTTCAAATCACACGTGGAAGTCTTCTTGTCTGAGTCTAATTCCTTTCTTGCCATTCCGTCTCGATCACCTTGTGCTACCATCTCCAGGACTCAACTCAATTCTATTCCTTCTCTGCTAGTTCACTTCACGACTACTGTTCTCTGTTCCTTGTCTCTTACTTCTACTCCCACTACTCCGTCTTCAAGTCCAAGTCACAATGCGACTGATGGTCAGTCAGTAAGTCTTGGTGTCGAGCCCCAACTGGGGCTCATGACCAGATATTTATTACTGTTTGGCATTTACGGTCTTGTTTTTGTGGGCCGTCCTCTCTAACGAGAGGATGGGTCTGTCTTTTGTACATGTTGCTGGTCCTTGCCAGTGGAGTCTTTCTCGAGTCTGAATCCCTTGGGACTCGAGACCATATTTTAGTGTCTCAGATTTTAGACTTTTCTCTTCGTCGCCTCCTGCGACTCGCAGGGTCACGGTGGAGGTATTCGACCCCGCCTCCATACGGGGGTACTCCGTCTCGTCTTCTGTGTCCTTTTGTTAACATTTAGGCACGGATCACACAGAAAAAACAGCGTGCATTGTTGACAAGGCATGTTTACTGCGTCATTGCCCAACAATGACGTCTTATTGTTCCGCGCATTTGCTTCTGCGGGAATGTGTTTAGAGATCCTTTGCCTAGCAATGGGCATACAAATAACAGCATGAGCTTACATAAAACCTAAAGATTTAACAACAATCAAAACCAAATACTTTAATAGTGGCAACACTGCTGTAGAGACGCCATGCAACGGGACCAAATAATGCCGCTTATACCACACGTTAGTTACATACCAACCTTACCTCAGAGCAAATGGACTCTCCCTTCCCACATCACGCGCATGCGCAGTGACGGGAAGAACAGTGCCTCGTGTTAGCTGGCGGTCTAATGTAGTGTTGTCACGAAATTCTCGAAACAGAAACAACGGAGTTGGATAAAAATTGAATGTTCCAGAGGCCGTACAGCACGACAATGTCATCAAGGCCTTCAAGAGGTTTGCGGGGAATCTGCATTGCCTTACAGAACAGTGGCAAGGTGGG
>NW_019743156.1:454243-457304 GCF_002891405.2 Cryptotermes secundus | reverse complement strand
ATTCGTGAGCTGGCCCGAGAGACAGGATTAGCGCATACGACTGTGCTTCATATTCTGAAGGAACGCCTGGGTATGAGAAAAACTGCATCACGATGGGTTCCGCATGATTTGACGGAAATGCAGAAATGGCTACGGTATGACGCTGCTCGTAACCACTCGGAGCGCTATGAGGGCGAAGGAGAGTCTTTCATACGCCGTATCATTACGCTGGATGAACGAATGGCGTCATTACGGGTCACAACGAAAATAAAAATTTCGTCAGAACCCCAGCAATGTGAAAGTTATGGTGATTCTCGTGTACGACTGTGATGGTGTTATCCTAACGCATACCGTTCCCCGACAGCAGACCGTCAATGCGCAGTATTACTGTTCATTTTTGGAACACAACCTGCGACCACCTTTGAGAAAGAAGCGGCGGCACTTTCTGCAGAACCCACCCATCATTTTGCAGGACAGTGCTCGGCCGCATGCAGCGCAAGCTGTGGCTGATTTCTTCGAGCGATGGGGCTGGGAAGTGCTGTACCATCCACCGTATTCCCCGGACTTAAGCCCTTGTGACTTCGACTTGATTCCTAAGATGAAGGAACCACTTCGTGGCATTCGCTTCAGAACTGTTTCAGAGATTCTTCAGGCAGTAGACCGCTCCATTCAAACTATCAACACAACAGGCGCTGCTAAAGGTATTCTACAACTTCCACTTCGCTGGCAACGGGTTGTACACAATGCTGGTGACTACACTGAAGGACAGTAAACTTCGAAACATGCATCAATTTTGTACCCGTTGTAAATAAATAGTTGCCACTATTAAAGTTCCAACCCTCTTACAAAGGTTTTCAACCGATCAAATATCTGGTGTTGTAATCAGAAAGTTTGACACTGTTAACAGAAAAGATCCTGCTTGGCATGAGCTTATCGAACGCCGAGGTCTAGTGTACAACATCCTTGCTTCATATCTGGGTAGCCCCGAATTTACATCTCGGTCTAGAGACCGACTATAACGGCAAAATTTTCAAGATCTTCAATATTCCTCAAAAAAATTTCGAGGAAAAATTTTAAATAAGGCCAAGAACTTTCCCTCCCACATTCCTTCAAAATTCATTATTTACTAACAGTTTTATCATTCCGCGCTGTGTAACCTGAACAATTTAAATAGCCGTCAAGTAAACCAAGAATAAAATTGAGGACTGGGACTGTGCATTAATTTAAAGCAGTCCCGCTTCTGTCCACATCCCTTAAATTCGTTTTTCAGGAATCACAGTATCAATCAGAGCTACGTAGCCTGACCTGTATACTTCATGATCAGTTAGTCCGAAACATGAAGAGTTAATAAAGATAAAAAGACGAGAGAATATTTACAGACGTTGCACATAGATGTAAGAAAAGTGGAACACAAAGTCATATCTAGACAGTGCAACAGGATGCTACAACTTAATGTTATCAAATCGATATATAAACATAAATTACGTAAGAAATTGAATTTTTATATTAATTATTTTCATAATTTTACCATCCTGATAAGCTATCCCCTTAAGACCCAATAATAACAATATTTATTATATAATTTTTTATTTTAGTCGTGTATAATATTTACATTAACAAATGCAAGAAAATTGCAGTAACGGTGTACTTTCAAATCCATTATTTTCAGCATTAATGAAGAGTTATGGCAACGAAGTATCCAGACGGAATATTTGTCAGAGTGATTTTATACAGAAACGAAGCCCATCATGCATGAAACAGCCAGGAGCCAGGAGCCAGGAGCCAGGAGCCAGGAGCCAGGACATTCTGCGCTAAAGCTGCTGTATCCGGAAGATCGACTGTGAGGACTCTTGTTACTCCTATGACAGATTCTACAAAATTTTTGAGGAATTAATGACACGCATTGAAAAGTTGTTCAGATGTTGTTCACTGGATAATCAAGATGTAACTACTAATAAACTAAAGCTGCGTGGTAGATGAATTACAGGCAGATAAAATATCGGGAAATAGGTAGAAATGGACGCGTTCTGAGGCAGGTTCTCAGTGCGTGGGCGAGACCACACCCTGTTTCTCTTAAGAACTAATTACAAAGTCATCGAAAGTACCATAAAGTTACACAGTTATTCAGAAAGAAAACGCCCTATTAAACTCCATATTAAAACAAGTCCTCACTCTTCTGTTATAATCAAAGTAGAAGTACAACTTTAATTAATTTTTTTTCTAGTGCTGTTTCAAATTTACTTTTGAATTCGTGCTAGATTTACATCTCCATCGGTAATAATGAGAGATAGAACTGTTAATATATTTGGATCGGAAAGGGGGGCTTGCTTTAGCGTAGTTGGTTGAGGCACTGTGTTACAAGCCGGAACGTCACAGGTTCGATTCCCGATGGGGTCATTGGAGTTCTAATTGACCTAATCTTTTCAGCCACTCTATGGTCTTGGGGTCGATTCAGCTTCTAACAGAAACGAGTACCAGGAATATTCCTGGGGCGGTAAAGGGCGACCGGCTCGTAAAGCTGACAACCTTACCGCCGTCTATGAGCCGATTGTCTAGAAAATGTGGGAGCCTCCACGGCTTGTTACAGGGATACATTTACTTTATTAATTTTTACTTATTATTATTGAAGTCAACAACACACTACTCTAATATGGCGGTATTTCCAAATGAATATTGTGAGACACTGCTGAAAGTGTCTCACATTGTGTGGTCGAGCAATTAAATTAATAACACAGTTAATACCTGAAATTTTGAGAGACCGTAGATTTTTTATTGCTGGTTGAGTGGATTTATGAAGAAGGCCGCCCAAATTGCCTCAGGTGGTGTCATACATACAAGTTTTATTACGATCAGTTTAGGCCTTCAAGTGATATTAAACTTATTACCTAGAAGATTTCAGAGGCTTGTAATATGAATATTACTGATGGATGGGATTTATGAAGTTCGTCGTTGAGATGGCTTCGGGGTGATATGATATATACACCAAGTTTCATGAAGATCAGTTCTGGTGTTCAATAGTTGTTAGGACGGTTACAGGCACACAGATAGTATGGAGACTGATGTCAAATTTCGCTTGGGGGGG
>NW_019743156.1:350729-454049 GCF_002891405.2 Cryptotermes secundus | reverse complement strand
ATGGCGCGGCCCTTGCTTGGAGAACTCATAAGCTTCCTTTAATTTTTTACTAAATAATTACTGCAGTGGACGGAATCGCGAGTGGCCGACTCTGAAATCTTGTACTTGCTCACAAATTGGAGGGTGTAGCGGTATAAGGTGACAACTCGAACAATGAGTCAGAACAGGACGTTTCCAGAAGACGAAGGGAACACTTAGTTATTGTGTATTTCTTTCCGTCTTATGCTGTAGTTGACAACAGGATGAAGTACGCATTTTGCCGTGTGGAAAGAAGCTTTCGTGTCCGACTGCACCAGAATTATATTGGATTGTCTCATAAATTTTCAGTGAATGCATCCTATTGTGTATTATATATTTCTTTATTGAAAACCGTCACAACTCAACAATTAATAATATATGTTTGTAGTTTCAAGTTATACTTTACTACATGTTTCGGCTTTCAAGAAACCATCATCATGTAAATACACTTAAAAACTTCTTTAGCTATTGAATTCCGTACTAATTACACGATGTAGTATTATATTTTTCAAATAGTATAAAATAATATAAAACATAAAATTACAATTAAAGTAAAAGTCTTAAAATGAAACTAGTTACATAATTTAAGGACAGTTAAGGGCTGTACATATAATTATATTCCAAAGTATGCAGTTGTAATCGTAATTATATTGTGGATGTATTCACAGACAGATATTATGGTGCTCGAAGGTACCTTGCTATCTTGCTATATTGTTATTATTATATTTTGATTTATATTTGACGGGCACTTCCATTTATGTGTTTATGTCAAATCGATCGCAAAAGTGGGGCAGCCACCCCTAGTGAAACTGATCCTTCTATTGACTGATTTATTTCACATGTCGACAAAAACCAGTTTACTACGTGATGAGAAGCTGCAGCAGGAAGCTTACATATTCTGTACCAGATTAAAAATGAAATACACTGCGCCTTAAGTGCAAACAGATATTGCATCTTCGGAATACCCAATCTATTTTAAGACTTTGTAATATTATGAAAGTATCAAGGAAGATAGAGGAAACGTAGAAGCCAAAGGCTTAATAAAATCCAGGGTTTAATAAGTAATAAAGAGGCAGGAAATAATTCGAAACTCAGATAATAGGAAATCTATTTGACTGATCATCCAGTCTTGCAGGATACGAATAAAATACATTATCTTTATGTGGTACTTAAAGAGCTTTGTGGTGAATAATTTTGCAGAAATAACTATGTAAAGAATATTTTACATATGAATGAACGTGACACTAAAAGATACGATAATCCTTATGTAGTTTTGCATTCAAATCTTACAAAAAACTGTCAAATCATATCCTTAGATGATGCCAATTATACAAGCATTTTCATAATAGTTATGCCCTCCCATTTTGAAGAATTTCAGCTCTTCAATCTCACTGTACATTTTTAACTGGCTGTGAATATATCTGTAAGGGGACAAACCTTGATTTTCAGGGAATTTTAAATGCAAATTTTGAATGAATAATATAAAGTTGAGAACTAACCATGAACAATAGACCCGAAGGGAAGGAGGAAGTACCTTCCACTCATCCTAATGATCAGTCTGGATTTTAGAAGTGACGCTTCAGGATGAGGCAGCTTCGATAATGGTGGAATAGATCTTATTTCGTACGACAGTTGGTACGACCTCGAGCGGTTTTGAAAGTGGTAGGGAAGAAATAGTCCGAGTTCGTCTGGCTATCGTAATTTACACAGCTGCTCACATTACTGTCACAGCTGTAAATACTGCAGGATAACGTGTAAAATATCATGACCTCTTTTATGAAACTACTACAGCACGTGCGACCGAATCTGTGGTCTAGTGGTCAGAGTTCCTGCCTACATATTCAGAGATCCGGGTTCGATTCCCGGCGCTACCAGATTTTCTGAGAAGTATGGGGCTGGAACGAGGTCCACTCAACATCGTGAAGATAATTGAGGAACTATGTCAAGGAAATAGCGGATCCGCTCTAGAAAACCGAGACTTAACGGCCATGGGGATCCGTTGAGCTGACCACGTGACATCCTCTAGGCGCTAAAGTTGGCACTAACTTCGCCGAAAAACGGCTGTCGCTCGGTCGGTATAGCTAGCTTGCGGACTAAAACCACGGAGTTAAAAAGTTAGTTAAAACTTCAGCACATCCATAGCTCTTGACCCGAACAATTGAAAGTAAGCACAAAATTCTACGAAGGAGACTTATTATTTGGTGTAATAATTATACAGCAATATTTTGAGTAACATACTTGGTGCCAATGTATGCTGATGATGTAAATCTAATAGGAATTAATATAGATACCATAAGGAGAGACACAATCATTAACTGATGCTACTAAGGAGGTTAGTCTGGAAGTACACACAGAGAAAACTAAGTATACGTTGATATCTCGTCACCAAAATGGGCAAAATCGTGACATAAAGATAGGTAACGGATGTTTTGAAAATGTGGCACAGTTAACACCTGGAAAGCTTCGAAATGTGGTGTTGGAGAAGGATGGAGAAGATCGGTTGGACTGATTATGTGAGAAATGAAGAAGTGTTAAGAGTCAGTGAGCAGAGGAATATCCTATACGAAATAAGAAAATGGAAGGCTAATTGGATTGGTCATATCTTACGCGGTAACTGCCTTCTAAAAGAAGTTACTGAAGGAAAGATGGAGGGCCGGATAGAAGTGACCAGAAGACGAGGAAGAAGACGTAAGAAGATGCTTGATGACCTTGGGGACAGAAGAGGATATTTTCATTTGAAGGAGAAAGCTCTAGATCACATCAAGTAGAGGAACTGTTTTGGAAGAGACTGTGGACCTGTCGTCTTGACAGATTTCAGATGAATGAATACAAAATTATAATTTTTCTTGTGGTTCTGTATGGGTGTGAAACTTGGTCTCTGACATTAAGGGAGGAATATAGACTGAGGTTGTTTGAGAACAGGATGTTGAGAAGAATATCTGGACCGAAGAGAAATGAAGTGACAGGGGACTGGAGAAAACTGCGTATTGAGGAGCTTCATAACGTGTACTCTTCTCCAAGTATAGTTAGAATGATCAAGTCAAGGACGATGAGATGGGCACAGCATGTAGCACGAATGAGGGAGTTGAGGAAAGCATAGAGGATATTGGTCGAAAAGTCAGATGGATAGAGACCACTGGGAAGACCAAGACATAGGTGGGTGGACAATATTAAAATTGATCTCAGAGAGATAGAATGGGATGATATGGGTTGGGTTGATCTAGCTTAGGATGGGCGACAATTGGATGGTTCTTTTGAAGAGGGTAACCAACCTTCGGGTTCCATAAAATGCTGGGAAGTTCTTGAGTAACCGCATAATTGACAGCTTCTCAAGAAGGGCTCAAGCTCCATGAGTGAGTGACATACCAGTGGCATATACCTCCTACACGCTAGAGGTCATCCTGACGCGGAGACTCAAGGTAAAAAACACTGACGCGGCGCAGACAAAATAATCATGAACACCCCATACGCAATTTGTGAGGAAAACAGGTTTGTCTCACAGTACGCATGTGTTCTCGTCTTCAGTAACTGCAACACTGAACTATGTTCTCTCTTCAGTTGCTGTATACCTAAACTAACCAACCAAAGAATTTACTAACAAACTGAAATCTCAATCGCAATGGAACAATTCTTCTTGTGAAGATGGTCAAGAAATTTTCTTTCAAGGAACGGGAACTTTCAATACATTTTCGCAAGATCCCACCATTGACCACCATCCTGAGCCAGATTAATCCAGTCTGAGCACTACATCTACATCTCTACGTTCCATTTCAATATGATAATGCCATCTATGCCTATATTTTTAGTGCCTTCTCCCCTCCAGGCTGGTGACTAAAAATTTTAACAAATTCGTCATCTCTCCCACCTTCACCCACTCTTTCTTATATTACTTTGTTTACGGGTTAATTAACGACAATTTCAGTAGCTAGACTGTACAAAGCCAGCTGGATGCATAACAGAAGAAGGGCATTTCGGAACGAAGCAATCTCGAATTACCAGAGCTACTGTCTCGATTCCTGGTGGAACTAAAGAAAATCACGAAAAATCAAAGTAAGTGTAGCCATTATCTCTGCCGAGATTTGAACCTATTGTCTCCATGATAGAAGTCACTTGTTTAATGCTCCTTGATTTGCAGTTAGAAATAAAATTTATGAAGTTTTTCGTTATGCAATTTTCTGCAGTCTCATGAAAATTCCTACCTCTTAGTTCTAATATTGTTTCCTTTTATTAAATGAATTTACCTTAAATTAATGTTCATTAATATTTCGTAATTGGCAAGGCATATCAAATAAAATTTCATTCATATCTGGAGAATTTAGTGGCTACATATGCAGTGCAACATCTCTTACATAATTACACAAATTTCCCAGAATTTCACTAAGATATATTGCTGACAAACGCGACAAGACCTGTCACGAAAACAGCTGTACTAAATAAAAAGCACTACCATTTCAGCACATAGAATATGATACCCATCGCTGCAGTTCCCTTGTATTCATTTCAACTACTCGACAAAACCCGGAAACTCCTTCTGATGACGACGAAGCAGGAAATGTAATTACTAAAATGTGATTCATCAAGCCGAGTGACAAGCATAACCTCAATTCCTCCCTCTCCAGTCGTCGGATGTTTGACTGTGGAAATATAGCGGAAACAAAATGACACTGCGTGCAATATTGTGATAAGTTGCTAGGAAAGGCTGTCAGTACTGTTACGTCAAACCGTGCTTTATCTGTCGATATAATTCCATAGCAGTTTTACTGTTTTCTAACAAGCCCAATTCTATTAAAAGGTTAGCACAACAATAATGGCTTTGACTTTTAACAGGGTGGGGTCGGCTAAAAACCAACAATGCTGATACGCTTCGTGTACTTCTTCAGTCCCTCCGGATTAAAACTCTCTACTTTACACAGCCCACTTCATTCTTGCGCGTTTCGTTCACCAGTCTGCAACCTCTCCAGTTAAATCAAAACCGCCAATTAAAGAATCGATGATACAACTTGTGTATATTTATGTCTATTTAATGTTCTTTACTGATTTATTTAAATATAGCAGTAATCTCAAAGATCATATTAGGCCTTGAAATGTGAATGGTTATTTAGTGGATATAGAAATTCGTTACCATGCTCAAAAAAAGTACGTCGTTATGTCCTTTCCTGATTCATTTCAGAAGACCATAGGCGGGCTCAGTAACCCAATGTCACCATAATAGCTTATAGAATATGATAATTCTGATTGCTATTTAAGTAACAATAAAAAAAATTCATAAGTGTTCAACATTTTAGTTGCGTTCATAACCACGCGGAGCGCTCCTTCCGCTGTCAGCCTGTTCGTATGAGACTTGTCACAAACCGCTACTATTCTTCATAAAATTTGATATTAGAGAGTTTTACTAAAACTTATCGAAACATACAAATTGTGGTTATTGTCTAACGAAACTATATAACGACTGTATATGCGTTTCAGCACATTTCTTTCTCTGAGCCGAAATATTTATCGAAGCAGAAACTGTTTCGAGCAAACATTGCAAAGAATATTGCGCCTCACATAGCGTATCCAACATAATTTATTGGACTGTAATGGTTTTCGAGACAGTTAAAGTAGAAATGTTGTTCTCTGCTTACCTTTCCTAACTTGATATTTCAAGAATCAGTAAACGTCTTCAGAACACACACGAGATAACCGAACAATACACAATGGTCCCCCAAACACATATGAAGACTGCAAGACTCTCCTTGTCGACAATAATTACACGAAGCTTCGTTCTACCTGAATGTATATGTGTACATAGAATATATTGTCACGTATAGGGTGGTGCGTGTGACTAATAATTGTGGATTCTAGATTTAATGATTCGGTTTATTTGACGTCATTCACACAGTTAATCTCGGTTGTAACAGTTCACATATGTAACTCATTCTGGATAGGATATACCGTCTGCACAACAATAATCAGTATTCAAATCAAGGAAGACACTACTGCATCAGCATTTGCTTTTATTATGTTTATTTGAGACGCAATATGTTTCAACCCTTTCGCCAGTCATCAGACGTACAATGCACCAGTTATCCTCCTGGATAACGAACCCGTTTCCACTAACACCGATTCATTCTCAAAGCACGCTGATTCACTGCCGAGCTATTTCTTCTTCTTCCGCGTTGTCGTATCCTGTTCTTCTGAACTTCTTCTGAACTTCTTCTGAACTTCTTCTGAACTGATGGCTGAGCCTGAGTCTCGTTTTACGACCGACGGTCAGTCGGCCAGTCTGTCTTGGCACAAAGCACCCATCTGGGGCTTGCGACCAGACCTTTATTATTGTTTGACAGTTGCGGTCTTGTTCTTGTGGGTGCCCTCTCTGACGAGAGGCCAGGTCTGTCTCTTGTATATGCTGCTGGTCCTTGCCAGCGCAGTCTTTCTCGGGTCCGAGGCGCTTGGTACTCGAGACCATATTTTACTGTCTCAAATTTGAGACTTCTCTTTTCGTCGCCTCCTACGACTCGCAGGTTCACGGTGGAGGTATTCGAACCTGCCTTCACACGGGCGTGAACTGATGTCTTCTTAACTGGACTTTTATTCCCGCTAGGCGGTTGGGTTAGGAACCACCTCTTTGAAGAGTCATGTCTTTCATATCCGTGCTCACAGTCTGTTTATATACGAGTTGTCGAGTGAACGTGTTTACAATTTCCGCCTAGGCGCTGATGTATACACTGCTCCTTGTTAAGTACCGAGCCGTTGTCTAGCAACAGACGTCTATGTTGTGCTTTTTTGGATGCCTACTTCAGGCTTTCAGACCTCATGTCACAATATAAATATTTATTTAATTGAAGTATAGCTTTTACATAAGAGTTCAAATATTTTTCGCGTTTATCTGGATAAATACTTAAAATATATTAATTCTCCATTGTAAGTATTTCAACATGATATTAGCAGTTTATTTATAGTTGCTTTTGCCGAATGCGCCTGTTAAATGTGCAATATATTCCTCTACATATGCAAATAAGATCCAATGTAATGGCATTATTCCATTCATTATTATAAAAACATTACACATGTATCAGGGTAAGCAAGTTCTTGAAATATTACTAGCATAAACTCACCTAAAGTCATTGAGGCGGTTCAAGAAAGTGGTTTTGTTGCCCAACAGAACGGTGCTTTTTTCGGTTTCTGGAACATGGACTTGTGGCCAGGTGCTCATGTTGCTCAAAGCCTGATTCGTCAGAGCAAACCTGTGGTCCAGTCCGGATCTAAGAAAGAGAAACATCTTAGTAACATCTTCACTTAAGATCAAAATTCACTGTTACATAACTAATAAAAGATAAATTTACCCTCTGCATAATTAATTAAGCACTTCTTTTTTATTGCTAGTGGGGTGGGACTAAGTCCCATGCACTGCGGCCACTTCTGGTCTATTGTACCAGCCCCAGATGATAGGTGAGGGTGACTGTGGAGCAGTTTGTGGAATGAAGATTGGCAGGGGAAACCGAAGTACTCGGAGAGAAATCCCACTTGACAACACCTGGGATTGAACCGTGGCAGCTGCGGTGGGAAGCCAGCGACTAACCTCTTGAGCTATGGCACGGCACAAGCACTACTTCACGAAGATATATGGCGGAGTGGAGTTATATTTCCATCAAAATTAACCACAGCAATAGATTGTTAGTGGCCATTTTCACGACCTGGCCGTTTATCCCCGGTGAAAGAGCCCCAGGAACCCGTTTAAGAGGGAGCTGGATGGGTCCCAGAGCCGGTCTGGACGACGCGGAGATGAGAACAGTCTTAAGACTGCCCGAAATCGAATCTCGATTCATCCGTCGACCAACCCATAGAATAGTCATTATACTGACTGAGGTATCCCCGATGAAAATCGTGGTATCCTGTGTTTGACGGCATGTAATTTGGAAGAGTTAACATGTTTCGGAGGAACCTGCTGCCTCCATTCTCTAGGTAGAAGAAGAGTACGAAGGTTTTGTACTTATATACAAAATTATACGGCGTAAAACCCCAGAAAGGTCGGTCACGGTAGCCGAGCGGTCTAAGGCATGTACTGTCTTTGCTCTCTTGAAAACCGGGATCGTGGGTTCGAATCCCACTCAGGGCATGAATGGTTAGTTTGTGTGTTTGCGTTTTTCTGTGGTTGTGTACAGATATAGGCCTTGCGACGGGCTGATCACCCGCCGAAGGAGTCCTACTGAATGTGTAAGATCTAGAAAAACCGAAGTGAACGGAGAAGTTCATGGAGGTAGGCCTATGCCCACTGGGGCTGTAGTGCCAAGGGGAAAATAATCCCCCAGAAAGTGGTAGTATTTAAAAGTTAACTGCTTTGAGAATCTCGAATAGTAATTATAAGAAAAATAAAAGTAATTACTTCAGTATAGCTTATTTTAAGAGAAAACACAGAAAATCGGAACATTCCTTCTTATGTTAATGTGTTAACTACAAAAAAAAATCTATAACAAATATAGGAAGGCACGTTTGCAGTACGCAAAGTATAAGGGTGAATAAGAGCAGATAACTTAAGAAATGGGGTGTTTTTAGATACATATTAATGATACCAATGCATATTTAAAGAATATAAAACTTATTGTAATGACTGTAAGTAAGTTTATATTTCCAGTACACAATTGTAAAGCTCACACCATATAACACACGACTGATATCAAATCAAAGAGAACTTTTCGGCTAATACTGATAAACCTTAACGTAATCTCATCATTACGTCACTTGTAATCTGCTAATAAAGGAGGATTGCCCATTGGCTCCTATATAAGTGTTCCTTTCGTAAGTTTTATAGAAGATCTAAAGGAGCTCATGCTACCAATAAGATGAGATAAAGCTATCCCTGTAGCAAGACGTGGAGGTCCATACGGTTGTGAGACATCGAGGCTCCCACATTTTATCTAAACAATCGGCTCACAGATGGCGGTGAGGTTGTCAGTCTTACGCGCCAGCTGCTCTTTACACCCAAGAAAGATTCATGGTACTCATTTCTGTCGACTGAGTCGACCCCAGGGTCATAGTGCAGCTGAAAATATTAGGTCAATTGAAGAATCCAATGACTTCATCGGAACTCGAACCCGCCTGTTCCGTACCAAGAGAATTATCAAATTATCAACTCTTATTTTCTAAATGAGCGAATGAGCTTGTCAAGGCAAGTTTAAAAGTCGCAAAATTGTTAATCGTATGTAAAGCTGTCCCGGGAATTTAGTTTATCATTGAAAGCTTCAGTAAAATTAATTGAAGGTAAATTCAACAATTATTAAAAATTATTAATTTACTGAACTATAATTATTCTACGAATTCCTTCTCGTTTTCAAACCACTGTATTGCATTTCGCCCTTACTTCTCACTCCTTCGTACGTTAGCCAGATGCAACCACGGACGTAATATTCTCTTCTGACAAGTATATCAAAGTGAGGTTCATCACTTCATCAACCTCACTGGCCTATCAGATCATCCGCGCGTTCCCCTTGTCCTTGGCACGCAGTCATATGGGCAGAAATCGATAGGGGGAAGTTTGGAGTTTGACAACTGTGGAGAACTGGATCGGGGGAACATGACGAGATGCTGAACGTCACTATCTGAATTTAAATTCTGGTGGCATGAACACCTGTTGCCAAGTTTAGTTTGATTGAAATCAAAGGAACATTGTGTGTGCGCTTATAGATGAGAAATTCGAAAAACTATAATAATAAAGTAAGTAAGTAAAAGTATCCCTATAACAGACCATGGAAGCCCATAGGGTTGTGAGATGTTGAGGTTCCCACATTTTCTAGACAATAGGCTCATAGGTGGCGGCAAGGTTGTCAGCCTTACGCGCCGGCCGCCCTTTACCCCCACTAATATTCCAAGGGTATTCCTGGTAATCGTTTCCCAGAGGCTGAGTCGACCCAAGGATCATAGTGCGGCTGGAAGGATTAAGTCAACTGAAAAAATCGACCTCATCGGGATTGGATCCCGCGACCTTTTGGCTTTTAACATAGTGCCTCAACCAACCATAATAATAATAAAAATAATAATATATTGTGACATGTTGCGCAAAGGAGAACCCCCCCACCGGCAGTGACGCGGCGGGTAAGTCAGCGCTCCCCTCCCCCTCCTCCGCACGGTAACGTAACGGTGACGCAACAGGATTGTTACGGTAGTAACAGCGGTTACTACCGCTAGCGTTACTAGCAACACAGCGCCAGGCAACAAGGGTGCTTATTACGTGGCCGTTTTCCGTATTGTCCGATCAAGGCTACATAAGGAGCAGCGAAGGCTATTCCCAGTTAGTTGTACTGAGTCAGTCAGTGAGTCCTGGAGCTACCTACGAGTCAGTCCTCGAGCTACCTCCGAGTTAGTTCCGAGTTAGCCAGCAACTAGTCAGTTGTATTGTGGCATTTGGAGTGTACTAATTGTGATACTGCAGATAGCAGTAATCGTGAATCTGTAATTTGGGTGACTAAGTGCGAATGTGAAATAAAATTCGCTATACCAAATGTACCGTGAAGTTATTTGTCGCGATATACGCCCGATACGCGACAATATATATTTAATATATATTTTTTTTTCTCTCAATTTATACTAACCGTGGTTCTTTCAGTCACTAAAACGCTAATGTTGTCATTGTAATTGCGTATATTTTAATTTTATCATATCTCAAAGATTACTTTGCGTTAATGGGATTATTATTGTTATAATTACGCAAAAATAAAAGCTGAGTGGTTTTTTATTTTGAATGTCCCTGTTTTGTTTGTTTTCTTTACTTGTATTCACTTTGTATTTGGCTTTTGGGCTGTTAAATTTTCACGTAAATAAATCACAACTGAATTTTATTATTTTTTTCTTGTGACCAAGGTTTCTACAAAATATATCAAAGCAGTTAAGGTAATTTTTAAAATGAAGTCTGATCAGTAGCAATGTTGAATATCTCACATTTTTAGTTAATGACTGTCTGGGCTTCTGAAGTTTGGTAAGATTTAGAAAAAGAGGGTTTTGGTATGCAAAGGAGGAATTACACTGTCATTTATTTCGACGAACTCAGCAAAACCATTATGTTACGTCTTCATAAATATTCAACGTAAATTGAACTAAATAGGCTTTGCAGGTTTGTAGTAAAATTGTAGAGAGAATTTCATTTTTTTCCTTATGTGCCCAATGTAATCGATATATTACACTAAGCTTGAGTAGAAATTATTTTTTCTACAGAACTGTTTACTGTACAAATGGTTAATACGTAACACGAAATATTTATTCAACTACCATTCAAAGTTCTGTATATAAATATTTCTGTACCTGATACATTTAACAATATTCACAAGGGGGAGACAAATTATGAGTCATGTGAAGTAACTTATAAGAGTACATTGGTAGGGGCGGAAAACGAACAGCATGCGAAAGGCAAAATCCCAAAAAAACATATTTCGGTATAAACGTTAGAACTTTACTTATTTAAAAATTCTTGGGACAACTGCAAAAACTCTCATGTTCATAGCACGCAGCGTATAAATGTGATGAATTTAGGAAATGTAGGACTTTAGGTTTTCACATCTGTAGTTATGAGAAGTTCTGTCATCTTGGATATAACACCGTGTCGTCTGTTGAAAGTCAACCGACGTTTCGGGGAAATGCGTCTCTTCCAACTTTCGGCTGGAAAAATCAGGTAAGCAAGAAAACAGGAATGAAAGAGATATACGCAGCTGCTTGCTGTCTGCTTCCTCCTAAACGTCGATTGAGTTTCAACAGACTACACACTATTATATCCCAGAAGATGGAATTCCTCAAGCTAGGAAACACGAGTATATGCACAGCGTAATTATATAGTGCATTTCTCTCCTTTAATTAAATGAAAATCATACAACTTAGAGAAAGATTTTTTTTCCTTGACACTACAGCCCCATTGGGCCTAGGCCTACCTCCATGAACTCCGTTCACTTCGGTTTTTCTAGATCTTACACATTCGGTAGGACTCCTTGGGCGGGTGATCAGCTCGTCGCAAGGCCTCTACCTGTACACAAACACAGAAAAACGCACACACACAAACTAAACATCCAAGCCATGAGTGGGATTCGAACCCACGATCCCGGTTTCCAAGCGAGCGAAGACAGTACATGCCTTAGACCTCTCGGCTACCGTGCCCGGCAATGTATAAGAATAATATATAAGGACTAAGTTCGTACCTCACAAGAAACAGATCCGAACCCACGATCCCGGTTTCCAAGCGAGCGAAGACAGTGCATGCCTTAGACCGCTCGGCTACCGTGACCGGCACAGAAAGAATATATTGGATATAAATTTCGGCTGTGTTCCATTTTATCGCAGCTTCACTCTGATACACATGTAGCTAAGCTGAATATGCGCACAGAAAAACAGGTAGGTCCTTATATAAAACGGCCGTTTTTGTTAAGGATTCTAATTTCTAAGATATAACGCCGTATAATCCGTTGAAAGTCAACTGATGTTTCGGAAGAACATGTCACCTCCATCTTCACGGTTGAAGAATAATCCAAGTAAGAAACCAAGTGAAAACAGGTGGCAAGCAGAGTCGGTTGCCTCTATACAGATTGCAGGATGTTATATTCCAGAAGGTGGAACTCTTCACAACTACCGCTGTGAGAACCTGAAATCCTACGGCCGTTATTGTTATCCGATTTTAATAAAGATTGGAATTAAGTTCGCCAGTTTCAGATATAATGACAATACATTCACCTCATCATGAGTTGTTACGTGCAGATAGAAAAAGAAAAACATGGCATAACATGTACATAACTGCAACTTCTCGTTACAAACACTCAAAAAATAGAAATGTCAATAAAATTTCGCATAGTTGGGGGCGGAGTCCAACTGGGTTCACTCGATACGGCGGCCACTGATTGGCCTATTATACCTGCTCCGGGTGATTATGATGCAGAATTTTGTGGAATGAAGATTGGTAGGGTAAACCGAAGTACTCGGAGAAAACCCGCCCCAGCGCCGCTTTTTCCACCACAAATCCCATTTGACCAGACCCGGGATCGAACCAGGACCGCCGCGGTAGGAAGCCAGAGACTTAGTGTGTCAATAACTCGCCATGAAGTGTGTCGATAACATTCTGTTTTTCATACAAATATATGGAATTCCATTATTGTACGAAGAATAGAGAGGTCATTTTGTTACGATCTGTCTGGGGATAACAAGGATTTTGAATAGTAACAAATAAGAAGACGCAACGAAATTCATGTTCATGCACACACCGTTGTTGAATGAAACAGACGTTATAGTCGTAGTAGTGAAAGGAACTGAATGGCTGCAGCCAGTATAAGAAGTACGCTGAACTGAAGCGAAGCCAGTAGCGTATACAATGCACCAGTTTGAAGCTCTTGCATATTTTACTTGTTTTGGTCTTTATAAAGGTTCGGCCACACAGAGCGCTACGCTATGTTCGCTACGTACGCTACGTACGATGTGTACACTCTGCGACGCAGCTAACATACGGAACATACCGTACGTAGCGTGCGTCGCGCACGTAGCGCTCTGTGTGACCGAACCTTAACAGCTCATGCAATACCACAAAATAAGACATGACGACAGCTGTTAGTCAAGAACAGAGAAGGACTGGTAACGATATAGTCGTGCTCTATTACTATGTACTCTTCCGGTACTGACGTAACCTGTATAGCTATGCAACGGCACGATAAACACATTCTCGCTTAAGAGCGTGACAACAGTACACGTTCATTGCTAGGCAACGACTCAGTAAACATATTTGCGCGTAGGCAATGTTGTCACACAACAGTACAGGGGCTGTGTTTTCTGTGCGTTGTCCGTGCCGAAGGTTTATAGAGGACAGAGCAAGTCGTATATAATAGAAGTTACAAGGCAATTGAGATTACACAAGGACGAGAATGGAGAATGTCATTAGTGAATTGAAGATTTGTTGAGTACAGATTAGGACAGAGGAGTACAAAATATCTGAAGACAAGAAGAATTTATAGTGATTTGAAGCGATAATTTCTGTGTTTCAGATCCGTTTCCAGGAGACGACTAGTGGAAGCTGAGAATCCTAGTGCCTATGCAAAAGTGAACAGGAAAGTGTGTATCAAGGACAGCGCTGTATTAATTGTAATTAAGAGAGATTGTAACCGAAGTGCCAATAAGTCCCTTTATCCGATCTAGAACCCCGTTATTCGTCACGCATACCACCCTACTTGTGATATTTTGTACTCTCAACTGCTGAACGCTACTGGACTCTGCTTAGCTGCATGCGGACTCGTGTTATATAAGTATAATCGCTGAGCGGAAAGAGCAGAAAGCACAGTTCTATTGTTGCGTAACGCAGACCACACAGAAAATAAGTCACGTGAGAACTATCGCGTTAGTCCTAGCAATGAGATATAAACATTCGTGTTATTGCTGTTTTCGCATATCGTGAGGTGTTCAAGGAGCCGTTGCCTAGTAATGCGTTGACATGTCACAGTATATAACAACTTTTGGATATACACTGCATATACTTCGAATACATATACATAGATAGAGAAAAAACTATAATACATTATCTGTTATAAAAACATAATCCAATGAGAGAATGAAGCCATATTCCCCAGGTATGTGCAAATTAAACATAAATATCACATTAAACTTCTGAATATTTTCATAGGAAACAACTAGAATTTTGTGAAAAGGAAATGTCAATATAAAATATAGCATTTTTTTAAAATTAAAATCCTTTTTTTTTAGTTTCGTTTGAAGTGGCTTACTCCATAGCAGAGACCGGAAAACCACATGCAATATCAGAGGAAGTAACTCCACCTGCCGCTAAAGCAATTATACGTACAGTGCTGGAAGCAACAGAAGATTGTAATTCGGTTTTATTATTCAATACCGACGTGAAGTAGAGCATTAAACACAGGGCTGATAATGCTGCAGCTAGTGAAAAAGCAGCACAAACAAATATTTCTTCATAAATAAATGAAAGAAAGGACGTTTCAGACTATGCTGTTTTGCTTACAGTCACATAGCATGAATCCGTTGGTAAAATTGATGAAAATGTTATAACTTATTCTGCCAGATATTGCCACCGCATCATCCTAGTGGGAAAATTTTAAATAATTTAAAAGTTTTTTAGCTGGAAATGGGAATATATGGCCGAAATGCGAGGTGTCAATAGATGTGGAGCACTGTAGATGTCAGGAAGGTACAGTGTGTGAACTCATGATAGCCGAGCTCTCAAGCAAACTGTCAAATGGGCTCACTGCTGCCATTACAGGAAGCAAAAGGGGTAACAGAAAATGGAAAGTTTAGCGGGATAAAGCAATGAGTTTTAATTTTCCGAAGTCGCTTTAAAATTGATATATATATTATGACCTTACATTCTGAAATGTATTGGCTATCTAGTGGAACATTTCTAACCCATTTATTTGAAATGTATCATGACATAAAACTATTCATCAATGACGGATCTTTTCGAGAAAGCAAGTGTTACATTGAGTTATATGGCTAGCTGTTCATGATATTTGATATTCGTATCTACCGAGTGTCAGGATGACAGGTATCCAAAACAAAAATTTCTTTTCTCTGGAAGTAATTGTCATACAATTATCCAGTTTATGTCATCGGAAAGAAAAACTCTGAAAGTTTCTTTTTCATGCCATGCTTACGCGCATGCGCCGCCAGATTTCTGCCACCATATTAGGAATATTAACTAATGCTGTTTGGAAAATAATTCCTCTTTAATGTGAGAATTAAAGAGAAAAAATAAACAAAGCGTGATCGGAGGATGCAGAGGTAATGAATACGAAAGAATGTGGGGTACAGAGTAAACGTTATGCTCTAAATTATTATCTAAAATTCAGAACGGAAGGGATTAAAGTAAAGTAAATTAAGCAGGAAACTTGGCTATCATTCTACGAAACAGATTTCCATTAATTTTCCAGAATACTGTACTTGCTTCTTAAACTTCTGGACAACGAATTTATTTTAAACATCACAGAAAATGTATATCCTACCTCATAGAAAACATGCTACTTCTTTATTACAAAAACTAAGTGATTAATAGGCCGCGCCATAGCTCAAGCTGTTAGTCGCTGGCTTCCCACCGCGGCGGCTCGGGTTCGATCCCGGGTCTGGTGAAGTGGGATTTGTGGTGGACAAAATGGCGCTGGGGCAGGTTTTCTCTGAGTAATTCGGTTTCCCCTGCCAATCTTCATTCCACCAATTGCTCCACAATCACCCTCACCTACCATCTAGGGCTGGTACAATAGGCCAGAAGTGGACGCAGTACAAGGGACTTAGTCCCACCTCACTAGCATAAAAAAGAAAAAATTGATTAATATAATTTAGAGAAACGATAGATTTTTATTCTGATAACTGTATGAAAATACGATCTCTTTTAGAAAAATGTCGAGTTTTTAATATTTTAAAGCAAGCGCTCTACATAAACTGGGTTTTAAAGGGTCGAAGTACATGAATATTCAGATTAAAAAGGATAATGTTCAGAGTAAGTTGCTTTTAAAGTGTGCTTACAAACTTACGTACTTCTGGTTCGAAGAAGAGAGTAATTCTTTAATCCACGAATTGTGGTATACTGAGAACAGTGTTTATCTTCAAAGGCTTCAAAGAGTAGAGCTCCTGAAGTCTTGAGTGCGCTTGTATTTTTCAGAAGGGTCTCCATGCACATTACACAATTCTGTTCGCTCTCTGTAGAGAAACGTCTTGATGGCAACGTCTTACAAAACATGAAGAAATTCTCTACCAAGTAATCAGCGTCCAAACACAAATTAGTAACTACGGGATTATAATTTGGACGCCAAACGAAGAATTCTGACCCAGTTTCAGCTCACAGTATGTACCATAATAAATCACACTCAAGACTTTCCATAAGTTCTTTAATCTGCAGTTCCGTATTGAAGAGGGACACTGCAATATACGTACGATAGGCATGTAGCCTGTAGATCAGTTGTTAAGTAATGGTAAAATAAACACGAATTCTTGAAAATATAGGAGCATTGTTTCCTGTGGTCCGCGCAGGGATCATTGCTATACATCTGTGAGTTTTTGGATTATCTGGGCTGTAATAATGGAGATTACTGCCTCATATACATATAGTTTGGTAGAAAGCGCTCTCTCAAAAATGTCTGAAATTTGCTGTCTTCTTGTACTCCACCTTTAGGCTAGAAGAGTGACTTCTGTAGTAGTCACACAACTTCACATTCCAAAAATTATAATTCTTAACAATATTTATCCTTGCTCTTTGACATTCCATGACATCTGGATCACTCTCAACAAGCGGCCATATAGCAGAAGTGGTGACGCTAATTGCGTCAAGTACACACAGGCATGCGCAGAGAGGGCAACTCCACTTACCGTAAAGTGCTGCCATTGGTGAATATAAAGAAGGCTACTTCAGATCTTTCCAGCTGCATTTGCGTCACCACTTTCCCTAGATCCGTGGCAATTGTCACCTAGAAGCAACAAAAATAAAATAATTTAAGGTGCACTGATATGAATGCAACTGACGAGTCTTCCGCCTTAACCTTAAATTCGGTTGGACAGCAATATCGAACTGGAGTCACGTGTTTAATTAAAGACCCACTGTACCCGAGAAACTGTTATCTTACCATTTCCCACATTTCATCAATAGAATTGCCATATTTCAGCCAAAGAAAATCTACGTTGTTACGAAATGAAGAAGCATAAGCTATGGCTTGACAAAGGATGTTCAGCATTATTAGACCGAAGGATACAGACAAAATTGCAACAGTTATAAGAACAAGGCAAAACAAATGGGGATATCTTGAAAACAATAAAACGTGAAGTCAGCAGGAATTTCGGGAATAAAATTAATGAGCTTGCAGTGAACAGTAAGAGCAAGAAAATTAAAGACCTGTTTAAAGGAATAAATGAATTTAAGAATGATTAAGAACATAGAAGTAACTTGTATTAGTGAAGGATGAGAATGGTGTTCTGCTTGAAGAATCCCACAATATTTTGAATGGGTAGAAGAACTACTTCTCTCAGTTATTGAATCTATATAGTGTCTGTGATGTTAGGTAGATAAAAATATATAGAGCTGAGCTGTTAGTATCTGATCCTAGCCCTTTTGAGGTTGAAATTGCGGTTACAAAGTTGAAAACGAATAAATTGCCAGATATCGATTAAATATTGGGAAATTCTTGAGTATCTGAACAACTGGCGGCTCAGCTCCATGGAATTAGTTCATTTGCCTTGTTATTTCACTTTTCAGAATCCTGATATTTTTCGTAGGGAACCCAAATTGAGAATAAATTAAATTAAATGTTACTCTGAGGGAAAGACACTTTGCCCCCCTCTACCCACACAGAGAAGTCCGTCGTATCCTTCAGCCATAGCGGCCTCCGTAGTTTAGGGGTAACGTTCCCACCTCATGATTCGTGGTACGCGGGTTCAAACCCGGCGGATGTCGTAGAATTTTTAAGGGCGGAAAAATTCAGGGAACAAGTCCTCCTGGAGGGAGGTCTATGAACAAAATTAGGCAAAATGTTTCCCGCCCAAGTAGTTTCCAATGCCTCCGGTAGATGGGGAAGTTATCGATACCAATGCCAGCAGAGGGCCGACTTGGCTGGCAGAAAGAGGAGAGTTATCGGGTACCACTGCCAGTAGAGGGCCGACATCGCTGGCAGAAAGGGGAGATAGAGGGCACCAGTATCGGTAGGGTATGGCGACAGTAGAAATTAAAGGGGGACGTACAATAGACTATTAGTCGCTGTGCATGGGGAAACCCACCCCCTCTATACTGAATAACTGAATCCTTCAGCCTATTATCTAGACTGTTATCAAATTACTGCTTACGGTTCTGATAGCGACGCTATCAATAGGTGATGTACAGGTGGCAATTGAAACGTTGGGGAGAAAATAATAGCTACTATTGCTATCTGTTAAAATTCAGAAAACATCTCACCGTTATTAGTTACATTCTTAACAAATAGTGACAAATCTAGTTGGACGTATTTAGCCTGGCAAATTTGCCCTTAGAACGAAATTCATTCAAGGAATTTCGTAATATTCGTGCAGAAGATCAAGTTCAATAAAAATATATGGAAGAACTTAAATTATTTAAATTGTAATTTAAAATAAAGAGTTTTATTTTCTGGAATATAACGCCGTACAGTCCAATGAAGACTCTGCGGAGTCCTTGAAATATAAGCTATTGCTGCCTGTCTCATGCTCGTATGTTGCTTACCTCTTACCTGAAGATTGCGGGGATAAGTTCATTCGAAACGTCGGCTGAACTTCAGCTTAAAAGACGTTATATACCAGAAGTTAGAACATTTTTACATAAGTTGCTGTGAGAACCTCAAATTCAATTTAATTCACTTTCTTAAGCGACGTAAACTTTAAAATATAGGAAACAAAGGAAACAAAAAAATGTTCGATAATTTATATTGTAAGTATATCATACCGTGTTTAGTCAAACTAGATCTCGCAGTTTTGGTCCTTTTATAAGTGGACGCAGAAACAGACGTGAAGCTAGTCATTGAAACTTTACAATCCAGCATAAAAATATCCATAAACAAAAAAATCTCTTGGTTTGATCTCAGTCTCTAGCATTAGACTGCGAAAAGTGGCTTGAGGTGGTGCAGAATAAGTCTGTTTCTGCAATTGTTAACGTCAGTTGAGTACTTAAGTTCTTCGGAATATATAGTATATAAGCTCTCAGTTCGTACCTCACAGGAAACACATTACTTCTCCACTATGAAACCCAATCGGCCAATAATGTGTAGGGGAAATAGAATCTCTAGAAATAATCGTACACCTACTCACTCTGTAAGCATAGTGAAGGGTTTTAGTATGTTAAGGCAGTTGGTATTCATATTGTGACGCATATGCCCGTTGCTAGACAACAGTTCTTTAAACACATTCCCAAAAATACGCTCTAAACAATCGAAGGACATCCACTGGAAAGTAAGGGACCAAGAAACATGCATTCTTGACAAAAGAAGACTGTGTTTTCCGTGGGGTCCTTGTCGAGGAGTTATAAGTGGATACAGTCAGTCGTAGTTCAGATCATAATTGAAGGGGTACAACGGAGTTCATATGAAAATCATAATAGTACCACTGGAGTCCTCAGTCGAAGAAGATGACAGTGTGTCAAACAGTGTGAACTGTTGTAACTAGCTGGATAAAAGTCCCATAAATTCGATCATCAAATCTGAAACCCGTCTTATTAGTCACACAAACCCCAGATATGTGATAGTATTAACCACCTGGCTTCAAAGGGTTAAGAAAAATCAAGTTAGCATTTTATGTAAAAAATTACTTCTCATGTCAAATGGTTTTCGCCTGCCTCTCTCTGTTTCTTTTTACGAATTTCATACGACAGAAGCAAAAATTTATTAGGATGATATGCAACTACAATTTTCAGATTTATTTTCCTTGTTTATTTAATAAACTTCAGTAATAATTTAGTGAATTTAACTTAAGCTCGTTTGGATCTACAGTATCTCTCACTGTTCCAGAAACCCACGTGAAACTTCTGCCTATCATTGAAGTTACTAAGCTGAAAAAGTTCCATGGAAACAAAAGAGTTCATTATAATTTATTCTGAATCCTTTTCAGTGTAATTTTATAATTAACAATACGCGAATGATTTTTTTTAATACAAGTTATTCTGCAGTTGTACAAATATTTTTCACAGTATGAAAATGAAGCAGTGGTTACAATTCGTACATCGTCTTTTAGAAAAACCCTTTTCGAATCTCGGTTAAAGACCCAGAATACCATGACTGATTTTTTCCGTGTTACTCCTCAGTGCCTATTGGTAAAACTGAACATCTAGGTTAATATCTTTAAAAAGTACAAATCTTCACAAGTGAAAATGGGTGTATAGTATTTTGTTTGATTATATATGAGCTCTGCAGTTTTCAAAGCATCATAACATGGATCAAGAATAATAAACTTATTCGCTTATAGACGTGTAAGGATTTTGCTTTTATAGCTCACGTTAAGGAGTGACTGGTAAATATTTAGCACTCGTAGTCTGTAACAGCCGCCCGGATACTGCCGTCACTACTCGTACTTCCACATTCTTAATCTCTGACGTTTATACCCCGTCGTATTCCACTGGCTGCCTAACCTAAATATATACTGCAGTTCTGCCTAGAATATTTTCAGCATATATATTGTTCAGATATAAATTTGTTATTGATTTCGTGAAGTTTGGTAATAAATTGTGTAATCTCTAATCGACGACCCTTTGGAGCGCCATGCTGAAGTCCTACTTGAATATATAGGACGTTCTGCCTTAAGGCTGTCTACTCAAAGTATTATTAATATCCCAAAAAATTTTAAAGAATTCAAAATTGTTTTGAAATCATGCTCTTATTACTATACAATATGCTCTAGTAATGACTACTATTACATATTCAATCTACTATGACAAGACACATGAAAGGCGGAATATTCGAGCTGGAAGAGAGAGCCGTTGCTAGGCAACGGCTCAATAAACCTTGTCCGCAACAATTGATATGCACGCAACAATAGAGGACCTGATGAAATACATGTCTTCTCTGCGGTGCATGCAGAGGCTATGTAGCGAGACCCTGTATTTATTGTATATATGTACTTTATTAACTTGTAAAATGTAAAACTTTTGTACATACTGACAACTGACTTATTACTCTGACAAAAGACAGACACGTCCTCTCGTCAGAGAGAGCGCCCCATAGGGACAGGACAGTAACTCTCAAACAGAACTAGTATCTGATCATGAGCCCCAAATGGGGCTCGACACCAAGAATTACTGACCATCAGTCACAATGTGAATTTGACTTTAATTTAGTCAGTTAAACTTGTGGCGATCAAGCTTACGACCGTTCAAGTGACTAAGCTGCCGTTGTAGCGCAATGTAACTAAGATAGACGTGATCTGCTTTGCAAAGCCAGGACTGTCAGAGGACTTATGTGTAGTGAAAAGGAATAACTTTCAATAATGTGCTCTGTGTGCGATACATACACTTAACAAAGGTGAAGCCTGTTCCTCTCGTGAGGGAGGATATCACATATGGACTATGACCGCAAGGGTTCAGCTGCAACATAAAATCACTTGTCGTGAGCCTCAAGAGACTTGGCGCCAAGACGAACTGACTGGCCGTAGACCGCCAGTCGTAAAATAACTCTGACTCTCACTCTAAAGTTAGCCAGTCATGGCTAGGAGCTGCAGTCATGAGTTACTTGTGAGACAGTCGCACATCCAGTAAGGAAATTAGCACGGAGCAGTTGAAGAATCCCCATACTGAACAGCCGTTACCTAGCAACGCATGGCGAAAGCATAGAAATTTTAGTGTTTGAAGTAGTAATCTATAGAGTATGTAGATCCATGAAACTGTCATAGATTTTTTAAGTCAAACTGGGTCCACTCGGCACGGCGACCACTGATTGGCTTACTGTAGCCTGCCCCGGGTGAATGTGATGAAGAATTTGGTTGAATGAAGATTGACAAGGGAAACTGAAGTACTCGGAGAAAACCCACCCCAGCGTCACTTAGTTCACCACAAATCCCACTTGACCAGATCCGGGATCGAACCCGGGTAGCTGCGGTGGGAAGCCAGCGACTAACTGCTTGAGCTATGGTGCGGCCAACTGTTACAGTTATTTGTAATTATGAACCACAAGACCACAACAAAACCATACGTCTGGTCTCTAACGCGTGACAATAGTTGGACTGTTTATGGAAAGTTAAAATTTTACTCTCTCTACTTAAAGAATGAGCAATGCTTCTGTAAAATTATTCTGGAACAAGATGGTCCCATTGTCATTACAATATAAAATTCAAAAGTTGTTTCTATATAGATTGAGGTGGACATTTTAAAAAACTTTGTAGATGCAAAAATTAACCGAAATTCTGTGTGTCTTCAAATAATGATAATTCAATTCAATTCATGTTTATTTACGTGCAAACTTAACAGCACAGAGGCCAATTACAAAGCTAGCACGAACAGAGAAATACACAAAAATAATTATAAAACAAAACACAGAAATGATAGTCTATATTAATTACACGGCATGAATAAGATACAGAAGCAAACATACACAGACAAAACCACAATGTGAGAATTTGAGTTTCAAATAGAGCAGCATACAATAATAATAATAATTATAATCTCGAGGACTGCTTCCAGTGATCCTCATGACTCATGGCACGCGTGTTCAAACCCGGCGGAGGTCATGGAATTTTTAAGGGCGGAAAAATTCAGGGAACAAGTCCTCCGGGAGGGACTTCTATGCCGTGGGTCCCGTGTCATACCTTTAAGCACGTAAAAGAACCTCATGTCTCAAGGAGGCACAGTTTCTTCTTCTTTGGGTGTTAGTTTTGCAGATTAATTTCTGATACAATGTATCTCTTAGACACCCAGTAACACTCCTTGAACAGTGGATCAGACCTTTGTGGCCTCCATCTTCTGGCAAAATTTCATGTTCTGAACGGGATTTGTTATTGCGATCACAATATGTGGGACAACCTCGTCCCAGCACAACTTACACCACTGAGCCTCTGTAACCGGCTTGTGGCTCCTTCTCTGGGTAATATTAAAATCTCTTACGTGAAAGTAATGCTTCAGTGGAATATTACAGAGCCTTGCAATATTCGGTGCCTGGCACGATTATCGTTTATTTGGGGCGGTGAAATAATATTTCCCAGTGTAAGGTTACGGGAAAGGCAGTTCTGATAAGACAAACAACAAAGATATTTACGTCTTTTACGACACGAAGAATAAAAATGGCAGATAAAGCAATAGCAATCAGATAATTGTCTGTGGCCTGAGGCGGAAGTTTTCGCAAGAAGAGGAAAATGATTAATATTTTGCCGGGTAAACAATATCAAGGATGCAGAGATGAATTACGATTTCATGGAAACTTTCCAGCATGTAACACGGAACACATTTTTGAGTAGCTATTATCCTAGTCCCATAGTTAAATAGGAGTTCTGCTGGGTAATGAGAGGTGGATATGATTAAACATCGTAACTCACAGAATTGTAACTGCGTCTCACTTGGGATCTGAAGGCTCGTGTCAATGATAACGCCTTACGTGTAATGGGTTGTTTGGCGTAGCTCTTCGTTGTGACACAGGAAAAGTATTTCAACCGTAAGGGAAAAGTTATTGCAAAGGAATTTGACTTGGCTCATTCTGGTCTGTCACACTAGCAATAGTATGAAAGGAAGGAATTCTTTAGTTACATTGTCAGTCAGTAGCACAAAACATGAGCTGAATCAACAACAGACGTAGAAAGAAGACGTTCTGATTGTAACTTATGACGTAATACTGTCCTTCAAATTCTTAAATCTATAATGTAGTAATTAGTAATGATTAGTGATATATTTCTGCGCATAATTTACGATATTATAGACATTTTTTCCATGAATTTTCTTAACGTTTCGCATGGTTGCCATATTTAACACATGAAATAATCCTTCCAATCATTGCAACCGCCAGTCGCAAGGTGACTTTGACTTTAACAATGAGTTCAGTTGAATTCTACACGGGAGGCTGTAAAGATATAACTTCAGCTCGTTAAGCTGAAGAATCTCCACTGTTAGATGTCGTTACCAGGGAACGGCTGATGAAGACACAGTAGGATGGAGAAAGGCTTAGCTGATGCTGTTGATGAATTGAAAAGTGTGGAGTTTAGCGGTGGCGCTGTAATTGTTTATAATTTCTAGTTGTATGTGTAAGTGGTCAATAAATCAATCCACCAATCCAAACCCCCGTTTACAGTCACACCCCAAATTGTGACAATTATTTTTAAAATTTACCGGAACTGGTTATAATTCACATAGACGATAACTCGATCATATTTGCATCGGAATATGTATATAAAATTTCAAAAGAATATATACATATTGTCGCGTATCGGGCGTATAACAGACATACGGGTCCTCATTAGTAGGTTCTCCTAGGCTTTACGGCTTCAACCTGAAATTATACCCGATTTTATAGTACAGTTGTAAATGAAAATTAATGTTATCACTAATATAGGTCAAACTACCTGCCGCATGTAACTACAATACAAGCGATAAAACTTGAGTTTCAGTTAGATATAAATTCGATATTTGCTGTGCGGATGTAAATTCGACATTTGCTAGGCTTCGCATATAAATTTCTTCTTACAATAAGACCTTACTGTGTTTAAACTAGCAAATCACTAAAACAGAATTCACCATATCATATTGCAGCATTCTGCTGCACATCGCTTATTATGAAGTGTTACTGGTTCCACCAACTCACGTGCAACAAGTCTTTCTGTAACATTTATTAAAGTTATTCACTTAAAAGTTTTGCATATCATATAACTTTTAACTTTTTAAAGGTTTTCAATATATGATTCCATCAATATGATCATCATCAGGTTTGTAAAATTATAATTGAGGAAACTGCTACATTTCTGTTATCTTGGCTTCGCTTACTGACATCTATAACATTATATTTGAAGTATTACCAGAGGTAAACACCAGATAGAGACGTATACACATTACAAAAGCTAGAATCAATCCAGCTCAGCCAGTATTCGTAAAATAGGACACATAGCATAACACAAAAGGAAGAACAACCCGTCGCTTGGAATGCACATGCGCAGAGAAGGGACCATACATTAAAAATTAATAACCGAAGCCATGACAACGAGGCACGGCAGTTTCCTCAATTATAATTTTAAACATCTGATGATGATCATATTGTTCGAAATATGTAGTGAAAACTTTTAAAAATTATATGACATGCAAAACTTTTAAGTGAATATTTTTAATAAGTTCTATAGAAAGACTTGTTGCATATGAGACAGTAGAACCAATATCATTTGATACAGAGCTCATCAATATAATTATATTTGATTATGCGATTATGTAACATATTGTGACGCGACGCCTGAAAGTCACGATCCCCCCACCTGCTGAGCGGAGTTTCGCGTAGCAGTTTCCTAAGTAGCGGATACGAAACCGCTTCAGTTGCCGTGGCAACCAGTACGCTGGAGACCGTTGCATCGAAAACGCGAAACAGAACCCTTCGAGATAGTGCCGTCTAGACCATCCGACTGCCGAATATAACAGACTGAGAGGTGCAGATGTGAAGACAGTTTGTTCACCCAGTGCATGGGGGTATAACCGGGCCACACTGTTCGTAGGGTGTATACATATGGGAACCTGGCCATCAATGTTAGGGGAATCTAGAATCTGTGGCAGTTAAACATGATAATGAGTTCCGCGGACCTCGGACCTGTGAATGACTGTGCTGACGAGGACCAGCAGCAGTCGTAAACGATAGAACCTTCCTTTCGCCAGAGAGAATGTTACATAAGGGCTATAACCGCAAATGTTCGGTTGGAAAATGAAGTTACAGGTCGTGAACTCAAGGGGCTTGTCGTCAAGAGGAACTGACGGGCGGTAAAGTGTGAGTCGTTAAGTAACTCTGACTCTCTGAGTGAAGACGGAATACGACAGCACACACAAGAAGAAGAACACAACACGAGATAATACCAGAAGTGCAAGATGCAGACAACAGTGAGGGATTCGTGATCCAGAAGGAGTTGAATGAGTGAACTAATCATCAAATCAACAATCCACAATTATTAACCACTGAACCCCGGACACTTGAAAATATATTCTATTAATTTTAAATTTATGAATTCATATACAGACGACATAATATATATGAATAATTAAATTAAAAATAAAATGATTTTGCCAAAAAAATTATATTTCTTAGATGTCTGCTGCCACAGAATTGTTCAATCTCTGATTTTAAAGCGATAATATCTATCCCGCTCCAGAAGTTCACTCAGTCGCCATGTTGTTATTGATGGTTGGAAATGAAAACATGCGAAAGTAGCGGACGCACAAACTCGCTCACATAAGAATATCGCAAGCCTCTCTTTTATTCTAGAATGATGACATTAGGCTGAAAGCGCTGTGTTGTCAGAGGGAGTGGTTTCCGTCACGTGCGAAAACTTGCATACAGATGATATAGGTCATCAGGTACAGATACAATGTAGATGCTATTTTTCTTAACATGTAAGAAGATTATCATCAGTGACAGCATAGGGATGAAACTGGTTACCTGATGCCAAATTGTCATCAACATTTATTAAAATGACAAGTGGTCCTCGTTCAAGAAGATGCTTTATCGCCATTGCTTTCAAATTTGCTTTAGAATATACCATTAGTAAGTTCCAGGAAAACAAGGTTGGACTGAAATTAAACGGGGCACATCAGATGTTGGTCTATGACGATGATGTGAAACAACTGGTTGTGAGGTGGCTAGGGCATGTAGCATGAATGGAAGAGAAGAGGAATGCATATAAGATATTGCTTGGAAAACCAGAAGGAAAGAGACCACTGGAAAGACCAATGCGCAGGTAGTTGGACAATATTAAAATGGATCTTAGAGAGATAGGATGGGATGGTATGGATTGGATTGATCTGGATGAGGATAGGGACCAGTGTAGGGATCTTGTGAAAACGGTAATAAACCTTCGGGTTCCAAAAAATGCTGGGAAATTCTTGAGTAGCTGCAGATTTGGCTTTTTCTCAATAAAGGTTCGGCTCCATAAGTAAGTAATTAAGTAAGTTTTTTTATTGCTAGTGGGGTGGGACTAAGTCCCTTGTACTGCGGCAACTTCTGGCCTACTGTACCGGTCCCAGATGATATGTGAGGGTGATTGTGGAGCAATTGGTGGAATGAAGATTGGCAGAGGAAACCAAAGTACTCGGAGAAAACCTGCCCCAGCGCCACTTTGTCCACCACAAATCCCACTTGACCAGACCCGGGATCGAACCGGGGCCGCCGCGGTGGGAAGCCAGCGACTACCCGCTTGAGCTATGGCGCGGCTAAGTAAGTAAGTAAGTAAGTAAGTAAGTAGGTAAGTAGGTAAGTAGGTAAGTGGTCCTCGTTATCTCCATTGCACCATCAATAGTGAGCTAATCCGCATTTGAAAGACAGCCCTTCAGGTCTTAACTTGCTTGTGTTTTTAGAGCAACACAAATCGGGCTCATTTCATTTGTGAAACAGCTTCTTAAATGCGTGTTTCACTGTTCACAATAACCTACTGATAATGCAATATTAAATTTTCTTGCAGCTGTATATTTCTGTCCAACCATATTTATGGACTTTCGGTGCGTTTACATTAAGAAATAATGTGTCTAAAGAGAGTTACGACTTTGTGAACTGCTGAATAATAAAACTAATGTAGATTTTATATGGACACAAAACCTGCAACAGCTGATACTAGTCAACATCTTAGTTAGTGTCGATGTCAATGTCAGTATATGCAAATTCGGAAAGTTATTTTATTTATGTTGAGCTACTGTACTGAAAATAAATTTGGAGTAGGAGAAACAAAGGGTGACACATATTGAGATGACTGGATAAGGTAGAGAATGATTTACGAGAGCTGAAATTTAAAAGATAAAAGTAGAATACACATGAGGGGGGAAGATTTTGCGTCTGTCTTAAAGGAGGCCAGGGTTCTTAGAGAACCGTAGAACTCCCCTAAAAAACAACGTGGTATTAGTCCGCAATCGAACTATACCGACAGAGCGACCGCCGCTTGTCCGCTGAGTTAGTGCCAACTTTAGCGGATAGAGGTGTCGCGTTGTCAGCGCAACGAATCCCCACAGGCGTTAATTAGGTTTTCTAGACCGGAAACGTAAAACCAAGCATTAAGTAAATAAATGAGTAGGTAAGTAAGGAATTTATTCCAAAACTGTATTTCTTGGACGCATGTGTTTCCATTGCTAAGTCTGATGGAGTTCAGGAAAACAAAAACTTGGGTAAAATTTGAGACCTGACGTTCTCTCTTGGGTAAGTATTAATATTGTGGTCTATAAGATGTGGCGCCCTGTAATTCGGTGATGTTCTAACTTTTCGTATGAACCTACTTCCTGCTACTTCAAAACAGATCTACTCTGAATACGGTGGCAAGGGTTTTCCACGAAACGTGAGTACCTATCTTCAAGAACATACGGCGCCACATCTGGGAAGACCGTAATCTTCCACGGAATATGAGAGTACATTTGAACTATATTAATTCAAAATATTTCTTTGTACAGGATGTTAAATTCAGAGTTCGTAAATTGAAGTCCTGGATAAAATGGCTGCTATGTGTGAAGAAGTTCACAGCACTGCTAATGAAGCTATCCCTGGAAACGGAGATGCGGGAAGATTCCGAGGCAGAGGGCCCGAAGCATTTCCAGAAACACTTTCCATAACAAACACTTAACGAGCTCTGTAATCTAATTTTCCTTGTTGCTGTTCATTATGTGACGGCTCCTAGACCTCGTTGGAATGAAATGAGCCGATGGCCATTGTGAAAATAGTGACATATAAACATGTGAAAACTATGTAAAAAGTTATGCAATCTGGATGACATGTCGCTCTACGCTGGTTCCAGACGGGAGCTACATGTTCCTCCCCAAATGTCTGTTGACATTCAGCGGGCCATGCTGCCTTATATTCCAGAATATAGGAGTTTCATTACCACCGCTGTGAGAACCTCGTGTCCTATATATATATTTTTCTTACATGTTTAAAAACCGCGTTCGGAAATGCTTGCTTCCATTCAGTACAGAACGTGTTGTCTTCTCGTCTGCTGTCTAAAAACATTAAAATTAGAATATTTTTTCCCCTTGGCACTACAGCACCAGTGGGCCTACGCCTACCTCCATGAACGTCTCCGTTCACTTCGGCTTTTCTAGATCTTAAACATACGGTAGGACTTCTTGGGCGGGTGATCAGCTCGTCGTAAGGCCTCTACCTGTACACACACACAGAAAAACGCACACAAACATCCATGCCCTGAGTGGGATTCGAACACACGATCCCGGCTTCCGAGCGAGCGAAGACAGTGCGTGCCTTAGACCGCTCGGCTACCGTGACCGGCAAAATTAGAATATAAAAACTGTAATTTTGTCTGTGGTTCTGCATGGGTGTGAAACTTTGTCTCTGATATTAACGGAGGTACATAGACTATGGTGTTTGAGAACGGGGTGTTGAGAATATTTGGACCGAAGAGGGATGAAGTGACAGGAGGTTGGAGAAAGCTGCATAATGTGGAGCTTTATAACTTGTACTCTTTTCCAAGTATAATTAGAATGATCAAGTCAAGAAGGATGAGGTGGGCAGGGCATGTAGCACGAATGGGGGAGATTAGGAATGCATATAGGATATTGGTGGGAAAGCCAGAAGGAAGGAGACCGCTGGAAAGACGAAGGCGTAGGTGGGCCAACAATATTAAAATGGATCTTAGAGAGAGAGAATGGGATGGTATGGATTGGATAGATCTGGCTCAGGATAGGGACCAGTGGAGGGCTCTTGTGAACACGGTAATGAAACTGAGGTATTCTTGAGTAGCTCCAGATTTGGTTTCTCCTCAAGAAGGGTTCAGCTCCATAAGTAAGTAAGTTTAAAAACCGCGTATATTTCTTAAGGAACATATATGTGGTCAGCCGTCAGCTTTCACTAGAATTTAAATGCGATACACTACAAAATAAAGCATCAGCTCTTCATAACCGTCATACAGATCAATTAAGGGCTTCCCAGCTTGTTAAGAACAGATATTGCTACTCAGGTGTTTCAAATACTGGCTGTGATGCAGGCATGCGTCATGTTAGGAGACCCGGCGATAACTGGCGCATGAGTACCGACGTTTCGGAAGTACGAAATACCTCCATCTCCAGCATACCCTGAAGATGAAGATTATGTTTTTCTACTTAAACGTTGGTATCCACCTACAAGTATAAACGGTGTCATAACTCTAAAGAACAACATTATTTTACCATGGTGCACTTAAAACTTTTAACATAACGGTCAACAATATCCTCTGAGAATTGCGTAGATATATCCACTAGGTAAAAAGGTAAACTTGCCTCTGTGTTTAACTAATTAAGCACTACGCCATGAAGGCGTATGGGGGAGTGGATGTATAGATCCATATTTTCTTGACCTCAGCACTAGTTGGAGGTGATTGGTCAGCTTCACGTCCCGGCCGCTTTACCCCCGTGAAAGTTCCTCCGGTATCCATTGTATGGGAGATTGGCTGGACCCCAAAGCCGGTCTGGAAGATTGGAGAAGTGAAAATTCTTGACCCTACCGGGACTCGATCTCCGACCCCTTGTTCGTCCAGCCCATAGCCAGTTGCTATACCTACTACGCTAAATATTCATTAGAACATCGGGAAATACTTGACTACTCAGTTTTCACATGCTTAAAAATTGGTCTGATTCATAATCGGGTTATTAATCATAATACTAATCATGCTACCACTGGTCTCTCACAGGCTGACGTGAATGTATGAACATTGTGTTGATAGACTGAAGCTCATAAGGGTTTATAGTGTTAGGAGCTGCCTGTGTCTATGCAAAATTATTATTATTATCATCCCCTCCATCTAAATAACCAACTGCGTACCCCAACATTGCTATTGCCTTGTTTGGAGACATGCTGAGTCTGTAATAATATATTAATGAAAAAGGGTATACGAGCACATGAAAACAGACATTTCAGTATGCTACAGCGCTTGTGAATCTACTGACATGACATTTTAATATTCTCAAAAATACCCGTATAAAATTGCTGCTTAAGTATTTGAAAGTAAATTGCTGAAAATTGTCATAGCAATTTCCTGTTTATGAACTGCATCTGCTGTCCAGTATATAATGTCTTCCCAGTTTAGTTCGCTGATATTTTGTAGCCATAAATGACTTAGAATGACACGAAGTGGGGGACGAACCGCGGCCCTTAGTTTATGACACTAGAGTAAACATGGGGCGTAGTATACGTTAGAAAACCCTAGGTATATAAAAGCTGTCCCCATCTGCCTGCCGCTCCCCGTCAGTACCCATCCTACTCTTCATCATTTCGAGATGGAGAAGTACAGGTAGAGGCCTTGCGACGAGCTGATCACCCGCCAAAGGAGTCCTACCGTATGTGTAAGATCTAGAAAAACCGAAATGAACGGAGTTCATGGAGGTAGGCCTAGGCCCACTGGGGCTGTAGTGCCAAGGGGGGGGGGAAGTACAGATATAAATAAAAACATGTAAAATTTAAAGTTGTCCCTGTGATTAACTCATTAACACTTTTTTTACCTCGGTACTAGCTGAAGGTGAGTGGTCAGCTTCATGCCCCGGCCGCTTAACCCCCCCAGGAAGAGCTTCCGATACCTATTGGGTAGGAGGTTGGGTGGACCCCTAGAGCCGGTCTGGACGACATGGAGAAGTGAAAATTCTTGACCCTACCGGAACTCGAACTCCGAACTCTAGGTCGTCCATCACGTAGCCAGTCGCTATACCGGCTCACGTGTCCTTTTGTAAATGGAGAGAAGGAACGGAGCTCTGCATACAGTATAGGGGAAAATGAAATTGAGGGAAAGCCTTGTTGCCAAATTGAATACGGGAGAATATACGACAAGACAAGAAGTAACTTACGAAAATTGGAATATTATACAGTTCTACAAATAGCATACAACTATAATGTAAGTAGGATATGGAAATTCTTGGGACAATACGTGTATTTGCACCTAAAAGTAATAAATATACATTTCACATGATACGGAGGGAGTAGTAAAATAGGGGAAATTACAGTTGGCTAGTCATGTAGGTCTACCTCGGAAGGGCGAGAAGAGATACTTACAGAATTTTGATGGAGAGACTTACTGGAAATTGGCCACTTAGAAGATAAACTTGAATTTGAACATAAAGGGGAGGCGAAAAGGTGGTGAAGATGAGAGGTGGATGAAAGTGGTTCAGTATTGTATCCAGTGCCTCAACCAACTACGCTACTCGATGGTGAACCAAATCCTCTAGTTACGCTATAATGTAATTACATTAAAAGATGTAATTACTCAGCTCGGTTACGGAAGGTTAAGGTTACAGAAAGTTGTGTGACAAGTGTCCTAGTCAACGCAGCAGAACATGTTCTACCTGAATAAAACCGCCATAAAATTAACGAAAAATATGAGAATTACATCTTATTATGTCTAGTCTGAATTATATGATAACCGAAATTGCTCACAGCTGATTGTTCAAGCCTCGGAGTAAGAAATGGTGACAGCAGGGGCCTTCTCTTACATGCCGATATTCAAACTACACCCGTAATATTTGTGTCAGCGAATTTGTCACTAAACATCGAAGGTGAAGCGTGTGTTAACTTATTTCTTTTAGCGTGTCTTTTATATACAGGGTGTCCGGATGAATGGTATCCAAAATAAAAAATTAAATCTCGGTAACTAATGCCATACACGTATCCGGTTTGTCATCGGAAAGGAAAACTCTGCAAGTTCTTGTTCTGAAATTTAAGCTGGTGTAATTTTTCTTTGTATCTCCAGGGACGTTGTGACGGAAGAGTTTTTCAAATAGACTGCTGCTCGCTTCCATTTTCTCTCCAATTTGTATTATATTATCGTCCATTTTATTATATCGACGCTAAGCAGCCTCTGTAGTTGTTGCCATGTTACATTACAGTTGGACGGAGGAATTTAATATTGTGTATCAATTTCCTATTTCAATTTTGCATTTTTCTCAATATATCATTTCTTGTTGTGAGAATGCAGGCAGTGCATGTGGTTCTGTGAACGTCCGTATTTCTCTTCTTTACCCATGCAAAGAGATTAAATTTCATTACCATTCACTAACGCGCTATGCATTCATGTTGAGTGAATGCAGGATTCATATCAATTACATGCTGACTAAATCCAGTATTACACAGTTTCTATTGGCGTTTCCTTGACAACGAGACACTAATTCCTGGATATTAACAGTCACAAAATAATCGTATACCCTGATTCTATATTCCATGATGCTAACCGCCGCATGGGGATTTATTACAAATGTATAGTTAAAATTATTAATACTGAAACATGTCACCTTAATGAGCAGTGTTACTTAACTGGATTTTGAAAGTTATTGAATTGAAAAGCTAGTAAGAGGCACTGCTCATTACAGCGACGCGTTTCAGTTATAATCTCCTGCAGTCACACAGTCGATATAACGACTAGGCTGCAGGATGTACGATCGAGGAATCAGCGTTCGATTCCCAGCAAGAGCAAAAGAAATTTCTCTCTTATCCTCTGGATGTGGAGATCTTTCAACTAAGGTAAGGCGACAGGAGCTTGAAGCTGTCTAGTCGCTTTCATATAGTGTCGAAATTAACCTGGACACATACCTCCATCCCCCCATTCATATTCAGGACGCGTCTTTACTTAAGCACAGGGCCAAGTTCACTTTCAATACGGCGCGTTTTGGAAATCTATCATGGCTCTACAGCCTTGTGTTGGACCTTGGCCGCCTTTTCTGTTTCTTGATCTTTTTACACAGCCGATAGGACTCTTTTGACCGGGGATCAGCATATCGCAAGGCCGTTATCTGCGCAAAGAACAACACAAATAGAGAATAAACGCACACCCACATCCATGGCTCAAGTAGGATTCGAAACCACGATCCTGGTGTCCCTCGCATGCCTTAGACCACGTGGCCACTGTGATCGACACGTTTTGGCAAGAGTAACACAAAAATGGCCAGTAAAGCCCTAGTTCACCGCAGCTTATTTCGAGAATTCGATATCTGAGAATCTAGAAAGTAAAGCGTGACCGGTTCAGTGTTCTGTATTAATAATTCAATTCAATTAAATTCGTGTTTATTTACGTGCAAACTTAACAGCACAGAGGCCAATTACAAAGCTAGAGCCAATAGGGAAATACAGAAAAATAATTAAAAAACAAAATACAAAAATGATAGTCTATATTAATAACACAGCATGAATAAAGATGATGATGATAATAATAATAATAATAATAATAATAATAATAATAATAATAATAATAATAATAATAATAATAATAATAATAATAATAATAATAATAATAATAATAATAATAATAATAATAATAATAATAATAATAATAATAATAATAATAATAATAATAATAATAATAATAATAATAATAATAATAATAATAATAATAATAATAATAATAATAATAATAATAATAATAATAATAATAATAATAATAATAATAATAATAATAATAATAATAATAATAATAATAATAATAATAATAATAATAATAATAATAATAATAATAATAATAATAATAATAATAATAATAATAATAATAATAATAATAATAATAATAATAATAATAATAATAATAATAATAATAATAATAATAATAATAATAATAATAATAATAATAATAATAATAATAATAATAATAATAATAATAATAATAATAATAATAATAATAATAATAATAATAATAATAATAATAATAATAATAATAATAATAATAATAATAATAATAATAATAATAATAATAATAATAAAATAATAATCGATTAAAGCACAAACTAGCATGTACACTTTCAGGCGTTCTTTGCAATAAGTGCATAAAAACAACTTCTAATTATTAGGTCACTTTATACGCAGGACTAAGATAAGGTAAATTTGTTCCTGTGCTTAATTAAGCAGGATACCATGAAGATGTATGGAGGAGTGGAGATATAGCTCCACAAGTCTTGACCTCGACACTACATTGAGGAGATTGGTCTGTTTCACTTCCCGGCCGCTTTATCCAGGAAAAAAGACACAGGCGTTCATTCAATTGGAGTTTGGGGATGACCTAGAAAAGGTTCTGACACTGTAAAGAAGAGAAAATATCTCGTCTCTGTCGGAAAAAGAACTTCAAACATCCTGCTCGCAACCCATTGCGCTAACGGCTGAAATATCAGTGTTTAGAATTCCTGAACAGCTTCTAGAGAAAATTGTGACAGACCAAAGTTATAAAACAACAATCTTAATATTCCAGCTGTGAAAACCTCCGATTTCTTCTATAAATATGCGTCAAACCTTTTTATATACGACGAAACCCGTGTGGAGGCGGGGTCGAATATCTCCACCGTGACCCTGCGAGTCGTAGGAGGCGACGAAAATGGAAGTCTCAAATGTGAGACATTAAAATATGGTCGCGAGTACTAAGGAAATCGGACTCAAGAAAGACTGCACTGACAAGGACCAGCAGCATATACAAAAGACAGACCAGTCCTCTCGTCAGAGAGGGCGCCCCACAGAAACAAAATCTTTACTGTCGAACAGTAATAAATATCTCTTCATAAGCCCCACATGGGGCTCGACGCCAAGACTTACTGACTGACCGTCAGTCGCAATGTGACTTTGACTTTTATATATGCCATACATTCTTAGTGTCATAGCCTTTTAATGATAGCAGTGACTATTGTTTTCCCGTGTAAGAGGCTCCTTCTTGGGAAAGCAATAGACGCTCAGGTAGTCAGATAATCTCATTCATTTTTGGAAACCGAATGTTCGAGATCACGCTATTAGTTACTATTTTCAGCAAGACGAGAGTGGTTCACATCTTACACCAATTTGTTTAAGAACCACCTTTCTTCTATCGTAAGGCAATTCAAGTCAGTCCAAATATAAACCATCATTTGAAGACATATTTTAATATTCTACACTTGTTTGTGCTTGTGTGTTGCAAAGCATCTCTACAACTTCGGCTCTTCCGCCTTAATTTTTAGGCCTGTACCCATTTCCCACATCATTTAGCGTACTGCACGCTCCTTCGGTCTAATCAGTATTGATTTGACAATAATACTGTCACGTGTAGGGGTTTGCGTGAGATTTATAGACGGGTTTTGAATTGGATGATTGGATTTCTTGGCACCTTATACACAGTACTCTGAACTGCAGGCAATTACAGCGCTATCGCTGATATACCCACTTCGTATTTCACCATTACGAAAACACTAGGGTTCTCAGTCTTCACTAGTCGTATCCTGGTAACGGATTATTACAGTGCAGCACACATGAAGTCTGCTTTGCAGAGTCTAATCCTTTTCTTGCCATTATTCTGCAACTGCCAATTCTGAAGACTCGATTCAATTCAATTCAATTCCTTCGCTCCTAAGTTCATATCCTGACAGTCTCGCGTCTAGAAACTCGGCTCAGTTCCTCTCAATATAATTTTCTTTACAGCCTGTCATTGCTGGGAAGGTGTGTTTTTGCATAGCAATGGAAGTTACTCGGTTGCTGGTTGCATATGCCTTGCCGCGGGAATTTGTTTACTGTGTCGTTGCCTAGCAATGAATACCTATTCTGACTTCGCTATTCCGGCTTACGAACGTCATGTCATAGTATGACTGTCTAGTAAGAAGACCTAAGGGCCGCGCCATAGCACAAGCTGTTAGTCACTGGCTTCCCACGGCGGCAGCCCGGGTTCGATCCCGGGTCTGATCAAGTGGGATTTGTGGCGGACAAAATGGCGCTGGGGCAGGTTTTCTCCGAGTACTTCGGTTTCCCTTGCCAATCTTCATTCCACCAATTACTCCACAATCACCCTCACCTATCATCAGGGGCTGGTACAATAGGCCAGAAGTGGCCGCAGTACAAGGGACTTAGTCCCACCCCACTAGCAATAAAAAAGGCGAACTAAACCGGAGATACTTTTTGTTCATTTCAAAACGGTGTCACAGATTTGTAATTTTTATGGACTTGTGTGCTTCTAGAATATGGATAGAGGCCCACTTCATAGCTTCTGAGTAGCGAATATAAACCACTCTTTTCTAATCTGGAGCTGCTGCATTCAAGTTACAGAAAAGCGAAAGTAAAATCACAGAAAATCATCCCAATTTCTAATGTACGTTTATAATAATATATATTGGCAACTTTTGAAAGTGTTTTGGATATGAGATATTAATGTGAATATTATCCACAAAGAATGCTGTCTTCTGGGATTCGGCCCGGTGTACATCTTGTGTGAATTGACGTTTCAGGGGAACGCATCGCCTTCGTCTACACGGTAGAATAATCCGCGAGCGAGGAACAGGCGTGAGCATGGGCTGCAGACTGAGCCACCACTCCGCATAATCACCGAAGTGGACAACCTCAGATCTTACATATAATCCACGAACTTCAGAAGTTTTTAACTCGTTTTACTTCAGAAAGAACAAAAGCGTTCAGCTAGTTGTCTCTACCCAATCACATCTTAATTGTTATACTAGTGTAAACTACAGATAATAGTTTCTCCTGTACATAGCTTTGGGGGTGAAGCGAAATTACTCTTACTGTAATGATTACCCTGCCGATTAGGTTTGAGGCATTTATGGAAGGGTACTGAATCTGAGTAATCTAGCTGCTCTCATGTGAGTACTGTTAGTCTCAAATTTCAAGGAATTTGGGAGAAAGTTATACTATGAAATGTGCAACCGTGAGCATTTCCTTTCTGATTTCACATACTGTTTACAATAAATACTTCTTGTAAGATCCTTGTGTGTGACAGCTGTAATGACGACAGAGTGTAACTGGCACCGACAAATTGCTTCCCGTTTATCAGTAAGATAACAACGAAAGCCTCAAATCTGTCTCTGTGACATATTCAGTGCTGAAGAGACAGAAGTGAGGCTTTCGTCCCTCCCTCCCGAATGGTCGCTACAAGTCTACTTGCCGGTCACGGTAGCTGAGCGGTCTAAGGCATGTACTGTCTTCGCTTGCTTGGAAACCGGGATCGTGGGTTCTAATCCCACTCAGGGCATGGATGTTTAGTTTGTGTGTGTGCGTTTTTCTGTGTTTGTGTACAGGTAGAGGCCTTGCTAGGAGCTGATCACCCGCCCAAGGAGTCCTACCGAATGTGTAAGATCTAGAAAAACCGAAGTGAACGGAGAAGTTCATGGAGGTAAGCCTAGGCCCACTGGGGCTGTAGTGCCAAGGGAAAAAAGAATCTACTTACCTGTTCCACACTTTGGATGTGTGTCGTTGGAAACATTTACAGAAAGCTTTATAAAATTACCCTAATTCCTCTCTCGTCTAATTGGGTAGTTGGCAATAGCAATTTATTTGTTTATTATGTATTATGAATATTTGCAACGGGAAGCTGTCAAAATTGTGATGAAACTTAAGGTTCCTTAAATGGCAAGGAATTTCTTGACACTATGAGTGACTATCGGCGACCACAGTGGTCACACAGTCTAAGACAAGAACCATCTTCACCCCCTCGAACACTGGGATCGTGGGTTTGAATTCCACTCGCGGCATGAATGTCTGTGTGCGTTTATTCTGTGTTTGTGTTGTCCTGTGTTCAGGTAGCGGCCTTGCGACGGGCTGATCACTTGTTCAAGGAGTCTTATGGACTACTTGCAGATTAAGAGACTGAACAAGTGGCCAAGGTTCACGAGGGCTGTAGAGCCATAAGTAGAGAGATAGATAGGAGTGTCTGTTAGTTAGCTTCTCAAGCAGAACTGTCCCATGGCGTTAGTTAGTCTGTGTTAATTAGAGTATATGACAAGGAAATGGATTGTTGCTAATAAGGATAGAATCCAGTGGCGGGAGCCAATGAACACGCTACTGAAACTTCGTGCTCCATAATTCACAGGAACATTCTTGACTAGCTGAGATACTATTCGATTTTCAAGAAGGGAACTAGTCCGTCGAGTACAGAACTTTGTGAAGCATCTGTGAACAAGTTTCCTCCACTCATGACCTCCTTTCGTTTACGCCGTAATGAAAATAAGGCAAATGTTGATGAAAAGCATTGTTTTTCGCGTCAACAGAGAGATACGTATCGAACTGAGATCAATTCAATGCTGGTCTGTTGCCTCGATATTGAAAATAAAGGGGAAATACCATTAGGTCAATGCGCAGGAAATGAGGATTCAGTGGACTCAGTGTCTTCTGACTCGAATAATATTCTTGCCGGTCCAGGTGTTAGGTTACGTTGAGACTAGCTCCGTGTTAGACCACTCTATCATCATTCAGCCCTATACGGAGCTAATCCGACCGTAGCTTTACGTTGAACCATATCGTGGCCGACAGCACAGAAACAGGATATTGTAAAAGTAGTACTGATGCAGAGACTAAGTGGATCAAAGTTTTTCCTTAGAATCTTATTGTGGCTCAGTTGGTAACGAAATTTCTATCCTATCATGGAACCCTCAAAACTTCATTTCCGTGTTCACAAACGCAATCCGAGGCCTTGTTTAATATTTCAAAACAAATGATACTTTGGATTGGGGGTTCTTAGTCCCGACTAGCACGCGGTAACGCAGTTGTTTGAGGCACTGCGCTACAAGCCGGAAGTTAGCGGGTTCGAGTCTCGATGAGGTGGAATTCTTAATTGACCTAATCCTTCCAGTCGACTCAGCCTCTAACAGAAATGTGTACCAGGAATCTCCCTGGGTGTAAAGGGCGGCCGGCGCGTAAGACTGACAACCACACTGCCATCTGTAAGCCGATTGTCTAGGAAATGTGGGAACCTCGACTTCTCACAACCCTATGGACCTCCACGGTCTATTACACGGATATCTTTATCTGCTCCGTCCGGCGCAAAGCCTGACGGGGTCCAAGAGTTCAAAAAGAAGTTGTGGGAAGAATTTTCCATTTACTTTCCTTTGATACGATACTGACCGCATAGAAAACGACGCGTCCACTTGTTGGAGGGTGTGTTTTCTCTGCAGTCCACACCAAAGTCATATAAATAAGAAATATGGGGATTCACAGACACACAAACAGAAAGGTGATCTCATAAGCATTTTTCAAAACAAGAATGTGGACTGAATATCATAACACTGGTGAAATGTAATGTGGAAATAAATAAAAATGGTTGTCTCCGAAACATTCTATAGTCTAAGTAACAGGACATTTCGGTTTAATGGCGGTGTTCATTGCCCGACACATATTTTTCTATAACAAACCTGAGCTTCAATATCCGAGACTTCCTGCCTGTAGATGAGGATGTCATGAAGGGTGATGGCCGTCTGGACAATGAGGGCTAGTATAGGGATAAACGGAAGCACCAGCATCTGCAGCAACTGGAGCCGTCGCCCCCTCTTGTAAGCTGGGTTGGCTGCCTTCACACAGCACTGACCGCGCGCGCCTACGTAACTAACATCCTCGGAGCTCACACTTCGCACTGAGGTGTTGTCTCCCGTGGTGGACGCTGCTCCGTGTCTTTCGCGATGTGCCATCTGGAATACTGCAACAAATAAAAGGTAAGGTAAAATTGTCATGTGTTTAACTAATTAAACACTACCCCATGAAGGCGTATGGGGAAGTGGATAAATTTATCCACATTTTCTTGACCTCGGCACTAGCTGGAGGTAAGTAGTCAGCTTCACGCCTCTGCCTCTTTACCCTCGAGGAAAGAACCCCCGTTACCCATTGGATATGAGGCTGGGTGGGCCCCAGACCCGGTCTGGACCATATGGAGAAATTGAGTATTGAAAACTGTAGAGGTTAGACGAAACAAATGGGTGTTTTCCGTGGGGTCCGTGCCGAAAAATTATAAGAGGTCATAGTCATGTGAATTAAAGAAGTACTACAAAGGAGTAAGAAGGATTAAGAGGGGAACGATGGAGTAAAACGGAGTAGCAGAGTTCAATTCAGTTGGAAGCCAGAACAGTTCCAATGGAGTGTCCAGTCGGAGGAAGATGAGATGTGTCAGATAGTGATCTGTGAATTGTTGTACCCAGTTATATAAATGTTAAATAAATTCATCCATTAAATCTAAAACCCATCTCATTAATCACGCAAACCGTGGGTACGTGAAAATATGAAAATATTCCTATATGCATAAGGAGACCTCATGAAAATGGTGCGGTACTCCATGAAACTGAGTAGTCAGCTTCACACTCCGGCTACTCTTTGCCAGGAGAGAGATCCTCAATACCCATTGAATGTGACACTTGGCAAATCAGAGAGATTTCCTCGAGGTGGAAATGAAGTGCAGAGTTTGGGTTCCTATTTGAAATTGATGCCATGTTGCCTAGCCCAAAAGGAGAAAGAAAACCTTTTTTATCTTAATAGAGATTCAGAAGCAAGTGGAATAATTCTTGCTAGCAGGATCTCAACTGGGGTCAGTTTTCTGCGAACTGCATCAGCTTCTGTGGCGTCTGCGAATTGTACGTAGGAGTGCGGTGTGATTACATAGAACTGGCCAGCAGGAGACTTTCGACATAAAGCGATCGGGTCAGAAAGAAAACGGAAGGAAAGGAAAGTACAGAGAGAAGGCTGTGGTTTGTAACATGGCGACGCCTTTGCTCTCGTTCCGAGGAATTGACAGATATCATAAAAATGTTAATACCCCATCCACTAAGTAGATCAAACCCTTGGTTCCCCAAAGGTATACCGGCTAGGCCATATCACACTGTTTCTTATATATCTGAAAATTACGTTCAGCACTTCTGTAGGTCTGCGTTATCAGGCATTTTGTTCTTTCAGCTGGAATACAAAATGGTGGCGGGGTGTAATGATGCCAAATACTGCACCATGGGCACCCTTATTCCTCTGACTGTTGGTTATTAGGCTCGTAGGAAAAGCATAGTAATTCATTAATACTATGAATCCAAACTCAAAGTAATTATTACAGTTTATGCGCTCTAAATAAGTGAAATTTGGTGCGTATGTTCATTCATATTAATTTATTTCTAATAAAACAGAAAAAGGTAAAGTTGTCCCTGTGTTTAACTAAGGACTACTCCACGAAGGAGTATGGGGGACTGGATGTATATATCAACATTTCCTTAACCTCGGCACTAGTTGGAGATGAGTGTCAGCTTCACACACCGGACGCTTTACCACCGCGAAAGAGCCCCCTGTACCCATCGTATAGGAGGTTGGGTGGATCCTATAGACGATCTGGACGATATGGAGAAGTGAAAATTCTTGGCCCTACTAAAAAAAACAGATTTCTATGTAAATAAAATTTATCCATATCGAATTTCTTTGTAACAAGTATACAGAAAACTTTAATGCAATATGTGCAGGTGGATGAAAATTTTGAAAATATTAAGTGGTATGCATATATAGACGAAGAAAAATTATTTAATCAGAAGAGAACTACAAATATGTTTCTATTTAAAAAAACGTGCCTACTGAAAACGACGGATCATCTCCTGGGCAGACAAAATCCAAAAGAATTTCGTCAGTACAAGCCAGAAGAAGAAAGTCTTAGATAATCAAGAAAACGTTGAACATTATGAATATGAAATGTAAGACCGGTGCAACCAGCGAAGTAAAGAAGGAGAGAACGTTATGTTGGCACATTGTGATTCATAGTTCTTTAGATTTTTAAAAATAATTACAAAAATTACCTCTACTTGCTACCTGTTTCATGCTGGTTTCTCGATAGTTTATCATTCTATCCTGAAGATGAAGGCGACATATTCTTCCGAAACGCCTACTGACCTTCAACGGACTGCACGCCATTTTGCCCCCAAAGTTAAAATCTTCAATTTTTACAATGATGTAAAGCGCGCCTAATATAGGCCGAAGATGAGTTTCTTCTAGCCTTGGGAAGAGTGGTCCCATTCGGTTTTACTCACAGCAGACATTCGTAATCCAAGGGCCCTATAAACAACTTTTGAACAAGTCTGATTCTGCCGAACACTTGAAAGTCCCACCGGGCTTCGTTGTAAATTTGGTAAAAAGGTAAACTATCTCTTTAACAAGCCGTGAAGGCCCATAGGTTTGTGAGACGTCGAGGCTGCCTCATTTAATTTAGACAACCGGCTCACAGATGGCGGTGAGATTGTCAGCCTAAAGCGCCGGCTGTCCTTTACCTCCCAGGAAGATTCCTGATGCTCATTTCTGTTAGAGGCTGAGTCGACCCCAGGGCCATAATGCGGCTCGAAGGATTAGGTCAATTGAAAAACGAATTGCGTACAGATTCGAAAAATCGACAGTGTTCCTAGTAAACGAGATGGGTGGTCTGGGAGGTCATACCCCCCAGAGTGGCGGTTAGTGATGGAAGAGTCAGGTTCGATTCGCGCGACTACTGTTTCCGCCTCAGGGGAGCCATCAATAACAAGCCAAGTGACCTTTGCGTAGTTCTCAATCCTTCCTAATCCTAGCATTATTACATGGATCTTGATTACGAGAAGATTTCCATAAGAAGTGATACCCTTTACGCCAAATTAAATTTCACTTTTTGTTTAAGTCAGTTTGGCTCTTTGAAACAAAATAAGTAATACTGCATTAATTGAAGCATTACGATTACAAGAGAGAAGCGGTTACATTTCTGTCCATGACAAAAAGTAAGAAAGCTTTGACTCACCTCACGCTGGGGACACGCGGTAGAGTAGTTGGTTGAGGCACTATAGTACAAGCCGGAAAGTCGCGGGTTCGAATCCCGATGAGGTGGATTTTCTTTTTCGATTGACCTAATACTTCCAGTCGCAATATGGCTCTGGGGTTGACTCAGCCTCTAAGAGAAATGATTACGAGGAATCCTCCTGGGGTGTAAAGGGCGGTCGGAGCGTAAGGCTGACAACCTTACTGCAATCTGCGAACCGATTGTCTAGAAAATTTGGGACTCTCAACGTCTCACCAGTATATGTGTATGGGCCTCCATGGTCTGTTACAGGGATAGTTACAAGAATATATGTCCCTCTCGGCAACTGTAGGAACATCTCACTGCCAACCGTTCCGTAACTTTTTTAAATCCAAGTGCAAGGGCTCAAACCAAAACCCTTAGGTCACTTACAGGGGAAACAAGAGTCTATGGGAAACCTGCCACATGTGTTTGTGTACATGGTGACACAGATTTCGAAAGAGGGTCCGTTTGGAACGAGAACTTAGTGAAATTTTGGAATTTCGGTCTCCGGACCAGAAAGGAGCAGTCACATTAAATTTCAATGCGTTAGATTACATAGATGCAGTCCTACTGTACAAATTTTGAAAACCACGAATTCATCATTTCCAGTGACGAAATCCTTGAGACTGGAAAGCAGACAGAAGGAATTGTCTAGATTCAGTTTCTATTTGGGATCTGTCAACTTCACCAAATTTCTCAATAGCCGCTTGCCATATACTCGTAGATAAGTGTAAAAAGTTAAAGTTCTTCCTGTCCTTAACTAATTAAGCACTGCTCCATGAAGACTATGGGGGAGTGGATGTATAGATCCACATTTCCTTGGCCTCGGCACCAGCTGGAGGTCAGTGGTCAGATTCACGCCCCGGCCGCTTTATCCTTGGGGAAAGAGCCCCCGTTACCCTTTAGATGGGAAATTGGGTGGACCCCAGAAACAATCTGGATGAAGTGGAGAAGAGAAAGTTCTTGATCCAACCAGGACTCGAACTCCGAACCGTCGGTCGTTCATTCCGTAGCTGAAACGCATCAGATTAATTGGATCGGAAATTGCTCTGTCGTCTACCATCAAGGGAGACACTTAGCTGAACCGATCGGGTTCCATCCTGGGACACAAGCAGCCTAACATTTTGGGCTCTTGGAATCAACGAACATGGAGTTTTTGAACAGAAAATGAAGTAATATCGTAATGATAATCTTCAAACATGAAGATATTTGTAGTCTGGGATATAAAGCCATGCAGGCCGGTGAAATTTAACTTTCACCTAAAACAATGCTTTACATCACACCTTTCCGGTCCAGATATCTGTGCTATAATTTTTTGAAGTTAAAAATGTTATAATTCTTAGCAAAGTACCAATAGATCTACAAATAACAGAGTCGAATTTCAAATGCATATATAGTATTAAGTACTTTTCTAAAGAGAATTAACTAAAGTCCTTGGTATTTTTTATAATGTCCTTCCTTCTCTCTGTTCGTGAAAAAGCCCAAGTACTGAACCGATGTGGGTGAAACACCCGATAGCGGAGGACACCTTGCTTTCTCGAGCAATTTTGATGTTGATAGTTAATTTCATCTTAAGAAATACTCCACCAAAAGGCTTATTGTTAGCCTCTGAATAGCTCTTTGATAGGTTTTCGTAAAATCTGGTTAACAGTCTTATTATTACATGATCATTAATGTATATAAATTTAATTAAATTTAGCATTCTTTAAGAGTTATGGACAAACATGCAGCTTACTTTTGACATATGTTATCTCCATAATAATTCATCACAGGAGAAAGCGTTTGAATTAAAGTTATAAGCATCCATAAAGTAAGCCACTTCTGTTAAGCTATTTACGTAAAGAAATTCCGTAGAATTTACTATTACAGGAAAAGTACCTATTAATTACGAGCTCAAAACAGTTGTCCAAGCCCCTCTGTTTGATTTACTCTCAGAGGAATTCTGATGAATTTCATAACCCACGACTTTCTGTTGTCGCATTTATCTGGAGAGTAGACAATTTTTGCGAGAACACTGAACAACTTTCTTCGCTGCCATATAAAAAAAATGAATTCGTCCAGCTAGTGAAATGCGAGAGATCAGTGTGAATAGAACTTCTCTCCTCATATCTCTTATAGATTCTGCAATAACTTACTTCTTCGCTCGACTTTACGGCTATATCGGATTTCTCCCTGATCCCACTGAAAAAGATGAAATAGACGACTTTCGCAAATGATCTTCGTAAAGCATAAAGGAATTGATTCCAGCCATTACTGAATGCGTACTTTAAATGAAATTACAAGTTAAGTCTTCATTTACAACCCTAGCCCTGGAAGTACGGAGCTATAGTACATTATGCAGGTTACTAAGAAGGTGGGCGGGACTCAATAGGCCCGTAAATTATGTTCGTAATGCTAAACAAATGCTAGTCTCAGGGAGTGTTATAATTTGACACATCTTATTTATGAGGAGGAGGAGGAGGAGGAGAAGAAGAAGAATATTGCTGCTATATTGTGTAAAACGAACTGAAATTTTCGTAAAATACATGGTGTGTTAACAAAGTGATTATGTAGATAGATAGATAAGTAGGTAGATATAAACAGACAGAAAGAGCCAGCCTGCCGGCTAGACAGACAGACAGACAGACAGACAGACAAATATAGATAGACAGAACCGCTACACTACAGGAACTGCATTTATATACTATATTAGAAACCTGAATATCCCATCCATATATATACACGTGTATATATATCATGACCATCAGTAATCTGTCAAGACGACAGGTCCACAGTCTCTTCAAAAACATTTCCTCCACTTGATGCGGTCTAGAGCTTTCTCCTTCAAATGACAGTATCCTCTTCTGTCCCCAAGGTCATCCAGCATCTTCTTACGTCTTCTTGTCATATATATATACACACACACACACACACACACACGAGTACAACATGAGAAGGCTAAGAGGAACGACGAGCTCCGCCTAACATAGGAAATTTTCTGAAGAAGCAACACTACTTAGAACGCTACAGAAGGGTCTCAACCCGCAGTTCCCCATGTCTCAATATTAATACTATAACGTGAAAGTATTGTCACACGTTAAGATGTTTAGAGGTTAAAAAATGTAGATGTACAATATTGATTATCATTAGCCATATTAACTGGAAATTTTAACTGTAATTTTAATTTCATATCTTGTAATTCATTTTTTACCTGTTCAATAATTTTATGTCAAGTTATAACTATTTAACTATAAAATATCAAAGTATATTATTAGGATAGTGTAACAATATAGACAAAAAATATTAATTCATATTAAATAAATGACTCAACTCCGAAATCTGATACGAAATATTCATGTAATACTGAGGATGGCCCAGGTAAGGGACGTAACATGAAACGAAGATATCAACAGAAAAATAATGCAGAAATTGACACGATAGTGACTATATTGATTGTCTTCTGAATTTGTTGTTGTGTAGACTGTCCCAAATCACGTTCTTTTAATGAGATTAATTTTGTTGTGTGGGAACTGGTAGCATTGCTGCCCAAGACCGTTAAGAGATGATAGCTATATTCCTCCTCTACCTTCAGTCCAAGACTAAACTGGCCAGCATGAATACGTGTGACTCTGTTGTGGTTCGTGTATAAGTTTTGTTACAGTGACACGGAAATGGGGAAGGAAAACCTCGAACAAAGTTATGCAATCAAGTTTCGTGTCAGGCTGAGAAAGGGTACTTCAAATACATATGAATAGACCCAGAAAGCGCTTGGTAACGATTCTGTGTCTCGTGCTCAAGTCTTTCTGTGGCACAAGGACTCTTGTAACTGGGCAAGTAACGGCGGGAGATGAGCAGCTATCTGGACTCCACGTCTCTGCTAGAGGAAGCAGAAACGTCGGCTGCGTGACTGCTTTCATTCGTCAAGATGAAGACTGACAATTCGAATGATCGCCGATGAACTCAATATTAATGAATTCACGGTCTGCCAAATTGTTACACAAAAGCTGAACATGAGATTAAGGTGTGCAAAAAGAGTTCCAAAATATTTGGATGATCAAAAAGCTCGTCGAATCGAAATGTCGGCAGAAATGTTTGCATGGCTCCAAACTGAACCTGTTTCTCTTAATCCGGTCATAAAATGTGACAAAATTTGGTTTCTGGGTGTGACCCTGAAGCAAAGAGACAGAGTGAAGAACAGCACACACCACAGCCTCCAAGACAGAAGAAAGCTCCCATGAGCAAACCAAAGCTCAAGATAACTGGCATCATTTTTTTGGATTCTGAAAGAGGGCCGACAATTTTAGATACGCGGAAGAAAGATGTGAAGTTTTGTGGCCCATATAGGATAAGTATGGCCGCGCCATAGCTCAAGCGGTTAGTCGTTGGCTTCCCACCACGGCGGCCCGGGTTCGATTCCGGGTCTGGTCAAGTGGGATTTGTGGTGGACAAAGTGGCGCTGGGGGTAGGTTTTCTCCGAGTACTTCGGTTTCTCCTGCCAATCTTCATTCCACCAATTGCTCCACAATCACCCTCACCTATCATCTGGGGCTGGTACAATAGGCCAGAAGTGGCCACAGTACAAGGGACTTAGTCCCATCCCACTAGCAATAAAAAAAATAGAATAAGTAGAGAAACTTGCAAAAACCAAGAATGTCATCACGGTGGTCTCGCAGTCTAAGGGCGGCCGCACATCAACTGCGTTAAGACAAGCATCAAGACATGAGACACAAGACTCAGTCTTGCTTCGTTCGTGATTCGTCAGCATGAAGCTTACGTCAGCATCATGACTCAGATCGGTGTGCGGACGTTTTCATAATCTCATTCGTTTCAACTGTGCTCCTTTCTTTGCGTCATGTCGCAAACATCGTGTCTTGACTGTTACATGTCTAGACGCATGTCGGTGTGCGGCCTACCTAAGACATGAACTGTCTTCGCTCGCTCGAAAGCTGGGACCGTGTGTTCGAACCCCACTCGAGATATGGATGTGTGTGTTGTGTGCTTATATTCTGTGTTTATATTGCCCTGTGTGTATGTAGAGGCCTTGGGACGGGCTCTTTCCCTTCCCAATTTATCCTACCAAATGTGCATAGGATGAAGAGACTGAGAAAAACGACCGAGGAAAAGCAAAGTTTTGTAAAGTCATGATAATAATGAAAATACCAAGAGTGGTTTAAATTTAATAACAGTTTTAGTAATAAAGTATTTGTGCCCGAATTGGGGTTTTATTGGAAACAAAATAGCCCATAGAAATGGTACATGAATGGAGCTCCTATATTTTGATCTAAAGAGGGTAATGGTGCAATTATTTCCAGCACAAACACTGAGAGAACATCGTTTTCAAAATTGTTTAAAATGTATACATGAACGAAACTTAATGACAGCATAGCCGGAAGAGCAGTTAGCCACTTTAATAAAAAAAAACGCGCAGTTTAATTAAGAGAGCCTGAACCGAGAATGGTATAGACACTGGGCGCCCAATGAAGATGGCAACGCACTTTTCATAATTAAACAGAGTCTGCTGCTTGTTTTATCTCGCGTTTCAACATCCTCAGTTCACTCCCAAGTCATCTGATGCATGGTCGAAATAGGTACTTACATTTTTAATAACTTTAATCTAATTATAGAATATAATATTTTGAAACCCCTTTGTTTTTGCCTTCCCAAATACTTCTATGAAGCTTCTTAAGACCTGCTGTCAGAATTTAACTACAATTTAGAACCATTTAGATGTGAGAATTTGACGATTTTGGAGGCTAATATTAATACTAATTAAAAAAATGTATGTAGCGACTCAAAAAAATTCCCTACATATTCACTGGGTCAAATTGTGAAATTAAGGTTAGAATTTCCTGAAAGATGAAAAACATTTCTGTGTGTCATTACGCAGGAAGGAAGTTAGGTTAAAGCAGTGCATGTCTTTAGCTCTAGACAGCCCACCAGTTGGATGCCATTCGTAATATTTCGCATGTAATATTATTACAATTTTGCATAAAGGCACGCAAACTGTCATAATGTTACAAAAACACAAGGTAATACAGAATTTCTTTTAAGCGAACCATTAATACCTTTGACACAAGGAACCGGAGAACCACGTTCTACTTCTCTTGGAATTTCTTAGTGAACATGAAATATTTCGAAGCTCTTACGGCGAATAAATATTGTGACATGTAGTGCAATTGCTAAGGAACGGCCTTGGTAAAGAAGCCCACAACAACACAACCAACAATATAGTGGACACATTTCTAGGCGACGGGGGTAATACACGCACGCAACAATAGAAACGGTGTGGTAAAATATTTCTTCTATGTGACTCACATATATCCACTGCTAGGCAACGGATGTGTTTTCTGTGTTATGGTCCGACAAGAGGCTATTTAACGAAAAGATAAAAATAACCCACAGTTCTGTTCAGTTCAGTTCAGTTCAGTTCAGTTCAGTTCAGTTCAGTTCAGTTCAGTTCAGTTCAGTTCAGTTGAAAGTCAGTCTGTGAAGAGAAGATTTAGCATATTAAAACAATACTCTATATATGCTGTAGCTATAGGGAGATTGTTATAAAACCGTTGCCACGATACGACTAGTGAAGACTGAGAAGACTTAGTGTGTCCTAGTGATTTTTAAGGTGGGTAGATTGCGATAGCGATATAATTGATTGTGATTAAGATAAAGAGCAGAAGACAGGATTAATAAAAGAGATCATCCTATCTAGAACCCGTAGTTATTAGTCAAGGGGCAATAAACACGTGACGACATGCTAGAATGTTCTCGGACCATCAACCATATAAACATTGAACTAAAAACCAACGTTTCAGAAATTCCTATGTTTCCATCATCAGGATATTTCCTGATGATAAGATTGATCCACTGACAAGATTTAGCACAATATGAATGGTGCGGTTATTTTGCTATAACCGAAATTCATTAAGACTTAGAGGGAATATTCTCTGGCTGAGGAAATAGGAGAGGACCTCCGGATATGTAGGGTAACTGCGGATGTATTGAATAAGTTTTTTCCTTAAGTTGGATAATTAGCGACGCTTTTAGTATCGATACCTGTCTACAGATCCAGAAGTCCGAATTCGATTCCCGGCGCTACTACATTTTCTGAGAAGTAGTGGATCTGGAACGGTATCCACTCAGCCTCGTGAGGATAATTGAGAAAATATTTCAAAGAAATAGAGGCTCCAGTCTAGAAAACGAAAATGATCGGCCATGGGGATTCGTTGCGCTGACCACGCGACGTCCTCTATTAGCTAAAGTTGGCACTATATTTTTAGCTAGTGCTGTGGGACTAAGTCCCTTGTACTGCGGCCACTTCTGGCCTATTGTACCAGCCCCAGATGATAGGTGAAAGTGATTGTGGAGCAATTGGTGGAATGAAGATTGGCAGGGGAAACCGAAGTACTCGGAGAAAACCTGCCCCAGCGCCACTTTGTCCACCACTAATTCCACTTGACCAGACCCGGTATCGAACTCGGGCCGCCGTGATGGGAAGCCAGGGACTAACCGCTTGAGCTATGGCGGGGCCCTAATATTGACACTAACTTCGCCGACAAGCGGCGGTCGCTCGGTTGGTATATTTCGCTTACGGACTACAGGCTACGGAATTTGTTATTTGTTTTTGTAAGTATCGATATATATGATCGATAATATGATGTTTAATGGACGTGAAGCAATTTTTAACTAAGAGCTGGCACGAGAAACCGAAGCAGATGGAGAAAACCTACCCCAGTACCATATGATCTGGCCTAGAATCGAACCTGGTCACCTGAGTTGGGTAGAAGATTAAGCCATGGCACAACATGTACTGCATTCGTGGAGAGTCCAGTTGATTGGATATTATTAGCACCTGATATTTTCCGGAAACTCAGCCTCGGTTTCAAGTAAAGTTTCTCACAATCCTTAAACAGGCGCTGAGATGCTAACAGGATCTGAAACGCTGTTTTCGAACACTCCCAGAATATTAGGTACTGACATGCCAATTTTAAAATTTTGTATCGCGTATTGATATCTTACGCACGAGCGCACTCTAAGTGGCATTCCTCGATTGATATATTGCTGTTATTCACATCTGAAAGAACCAATGGTATGCACAACACAGCAAGGCCAATAGGACTTCATAATCATACCTCGAACTCCATAACTGAATCATGTTACCTCTTTATTATGGTGATCCTTACATTCTTTCAGTAGCATGAGTAAGATAACTTCCCCATATTATTTTTGTATTCCTAGTGGAGTGGGACTAAGTCCCTTGTATCCCGGCCACTTCTGGCCTATTGTACCAGCCCCAGATGATAGGTGAGGGTGATTGTGGAGCAATTGGTGGAATGAAGATTGGCAGGGGAAACCGAAGTACTCGGAAAAAACCTGCCCCAGCACTACTTTTTCCACCACAAATCCGACTTGATCAGACCCGGGGTCGAACCCTGGCCGCCGCGGTGGAAAGCCAGCGACAAAACGCTTGAGCTATGGCGCTGCCTCTTCCCCCCCCCATAACTCCGTCTCTTTTATGACTCAACATGAAATAACAACTTACGTAAGCACATCTACTTTTGTAAACGAGTTTGCAATTATTAGCCCTGTGTGACCGAACAGAGTCGTAGACAATGTTATTGACCATTCAAACTTAACGTTAAGAGATAAAAATAGAAGTAATTGGGTCGTAAAATTGAAGCCTAGCTTATATACATTGGCCTGTATAAACTTAGTAATGTCAAAAACATAGTTACAGACACTAGGGCATTATGTGAACACGAAATAACTCTGTTGTCGCATTAAGAGAATGATTTATGAGTACCTGAACATGATAGCTCTTGGTAGCAGCATCTTGCTTTAGAGCCATGGGGATGCTGCTCCGGTGTGTCTTATCTATTTTTCAATCCTTATCTTTATGATACTGACTCTGTGGCCTACTGGATTTGTAGAAGTAGGTTACTGGATTACCGCTGATTCCATAGTGAATATGCCGAACAAATCGTTCATGAAAATTACCGAAATTTTGTTCAAAATTGTACATTTATATATAGTCCCATAACCACTAATTTCGTCCAATAAAATGTTATCAAGTAAGTAACATGAGCAGCATAGTTATGTCTGAGAAGCTGATAGTAGCTCATGTAAAAGTTATCCCTGTAACAGGCCATGGAGGCCCATAGGGTTATGAGACGACGAGAATCAAATTTTCTAGACAATCGGCTCAAAGATGGCGGTGAGGTTCTCAGTCTTAGGCGCCGACCGCCCTTTAACCCCCAGGAAGATTCCTAGTACTCATTTTTGTAAGAGGCTGGGTCGACTCCAGGGCCATAATGCGATTTGAAGGATTAGGTCAATTAAAAAATCCACCTCATCGTGACTCGAATCCGCGATCTTCCGGCTTGTAACATGGTGTTACAGCGTGCCCACAGTACCTCATGCAGTCAAGAAATTTTTCATTTTTTATGAATTCTGAAGTTCATTTATGCGTTCAAAAGAAGTCGCCTCTTGTCATTGTCCTGGCCTTGGAATTGCAAGCCCTCTTTTTTTTCCCCTTGGCACTACAGCCCCAGTGGTCCTAGGCCTACCTCCATGTACTCTGTTCACTTCGGTTTTTCTTGATCTTACACATTCGGTAGGACTCCTTGGGCGGGTGATCAGCTCGTCGCAAGGCCTCTACCTGTACACAAACACAGAAAAACTAAACATCCATGACCTGAGTGGGATTCGAACCCACGATCCTGGTTTCCAAGCAAGCGAAAACAGTACATGCCCTAACAAGCCCTCTAGTAAATACAATTATAATGATGAAATCTCACGTCAAAACAAGTCCATATACTTCATCGTATTTCGCCAAAATCACTTTTAATATTATCGTTGTGTCTACACCTGGACATCTCAGGTGAACAAGTCCCATCGGAATTTCCCTCTAAAATTTTGCTTCGATTTATATTTTATATGGTCATTTTGAGTCGCGTGGAATGCGAATGACTTACGTTTATAGAACTGGAAAGCACTGGGTGTTCGAAATTTTTGCATTCCGAGTAAATGTCACAGACTTTTTCCACTTGGAAGGTCGCGCCATAGCTCAAGCGGTTTAGTCGCTGGCTTCCCACCGCGACGGCTAGGGTTCGATCCCGGGTCTGGTCAAGTGGAATTTGTGGTGGACAAAGTGGCGCTGGGTCGGGTTTTCTCCGAATACTTCGGTTTCCCCTGCCAATCTTCATTCCACAAAATTCTCCATCATCATAATCACCCGGGGCAGGCACAGTAGGCCAATCAGTGGCCGCCGTGCCGAGTGGACCCAGTTGGACTCCACCGCCACTAAGCGAATTAAGAAAAAATTAAATTTCCGCTTGGTAGAGACCTACCTTAAAAAGAGAGAAAGCTGTTTATAATGTAAACCTCTCTATTCCAGTAATATTTTTGCAGAAATATATTTTATACCACCTTTTATAAACCAGATTATGTGCAAGAAGAGGTCGATACTTCATACTGAGATGGAATATTCAACTAAGTTCCTGGCATTATGTAACACGATAATTCGTGTCCGACACAGTAAAACGTCTGACAACAGACCTCATATAGAGCCACTTCTGTTGAACCCATGCCCCTGAGAATTATTTCCTGATGATATATTTGATGCCGATCACAGTAGCCGCGCGGCCTAAAGTATGAACTGTTTTCGCTCTCTCGAAAACTTGGTTCGTGGGTTCGAATCCGACTTGAGATATGGATGTCTATGCGCGTTTATTCTGTGTCTGTGTTGTTCTGTGTGTAGGTAGCGGCCTTGCGACGGGCTGATCCTCCGTCCGAAAAGTCCTACAGACTGTGTACAGATTAAGAAACTGAAAAAGCCACCAAGATCCACAAGGACTGTAGAGACATAGATAAATATATTTTGATGTCATGTCCCCATATTCAGCTCGATTCTTCTAATTTGGTTCCGTTTAAAAGTTTGTCTACGTGTGTTATATGACAATTCATACTAAATCTCGTTCATCAAATAATGACTGTACAAAGTAAAATAAACTCTGTGGCTTTAGTCCGCTAACGAACTATACCGACCGAGCGACCGTCGCTTGTCGGCGAGGTTAGTGCCAACTTTAGCGGATAGAGGATGAAGCGTGGTCAGCGCAACGAATCCTCACGGTAGTTAATTTCGGTTTTATAGACCGGAGTCGCTATTTCCTTGAAATAGCTCCTCAATTATCCTCACGAGGATGAGTGGACCCCTTTCTAGACCCATTACTTCTCAGAAAACCTTTGCGGCCATTCCACGAACTAATTGACTGTGGTAGTTTATGTTCGATGTGTTATACCTGTGTATTGGTTTAATGTAGACTGATCGCATTTTTATGCAATAAAATATGATTTTGTGTATGATCAAAAGCAATACATTCGACAGTGCATATTCTCGATACTGAGAGCTTAGTTAAATAAATGACCAAAGGAAAGAACAGTACATAAGAGTATCATAGCAGTCCAGAAGGTTTTAATCTTAAAAAGTACACATTACTTTCCCTTGTCAGTTGAACTTTGTGAAGTCTGTCATCTTTAGTTTACGACTTGAGACCAAGTAGACTTTCCAAACCCTCACAGAATATATTAGAAATGAAATTCAACTCTAATATTCACCGACAGAGCGCAGCCTTCTCCCATTTACCATATCACGTTTGTCATTTCCACTTTCTTCAGGGCTTCAGATGGAAAAGACGAATAAAATATGAGGTTTACATCGACATGATTGTTGAGAATTTTACCCTACAGTTTGTGACATTTATTTAGTCTTTTAGACTGATACAAATGTTTCGGAAGAATATGCTGTCTCCATAGTACATAGAGTACATAGAGTACATAGAGAGGCCCTCCCTGTGTCACAAAGTCCCTGTCACTTAGTTCATTAATTAATATGGAATTTAAATATTTTTCAATCGTCAATTTACGTAATTTCTTTGGTGTATCCGTGAAGACTTATCTGACATTCAAGTGAGTGATTCCTCTAGACATACTAGAAAATGATAGTCTTAAGGCACTGATGTGCCTCTTGGTGTTTCTCACTTTACAGAAATATTTTTTTTGTTAAGGAGTCAAAATTTATCGTCTGTTGGTCCTTTTTTGAAACGTATTAATCTAGCCTGATACCAGAACGTCTTGTGCGTATTTACTCTATATGAACCTAACATCACTCATGGAGCTGAGTCCTTCGTGAGAAGCTGCAAATTGTATAGCTACTCAAGAACTTCCCAGAACTTTATGGAACTAATTACCGTGTTTACAAAAGCCCTCACTGGTCTCTGTCCTGAGCCAGATCGATCCAGTCCATACCATCCCATCCTATCCCTCTAAGATCCATTTTAATATTGTCCAACCACCTACGTCTTTGTCTTTCTAGTGGCATCTTTCCTTCTGGCTTTCCCGTCAATATCCTATATGATTTCCTTTTCTACCTCATTCGTGTTACATGCGCTGCCCATCCCATCCTCATTGAATTGATCATTTTATGAACCCAGGTACTTGGAAACAAATTTCAATCAATCGTAAATTAAATGTTCCCGTTTGAGACTGTCACGGTGGTGAATATGAAGATTACAGTCTTCTTCAATATTTTGCCGTGTAGTCTGGTAGATATATATCGACTTTTCAGAGGAGTATCGATAAACATCTGTTGAGTTATACTGCATCAAGTTCCAGAAGACAGTAAACTTCGTGAATTAAACTGTTCTGTATAAAACAGTTTCCGTTAGTTATTAAGCATTTGTGCTAGAACAGTCACTGCTATTTGATATCAAGAACGTTTGGATTTATGGATGTCCGTGCAGGGCTCACGTGTGGTTGCAAGTATCAATTACGAGTAGGGGCTATTGTAAAACTTTTGAAGAGCAAAATCTATGAAGCATTAATAGGAGTATGCTTGTTGTAGGTCTTCTGGAGATTACTGTCACTTGTAGGGGTATGGCTATAGATGGAATTTAGAGTGGTGAATGGATTTGTTTACCACTTATAGACATGACTAGGAAATACAAGTAACTATAGCAACACCGCTAATCCCCCCATTTCACAAATCACCACAGCACCAGCTAAAATTTCTTCCAGCCTGCTGTATCTTCCACAGCCGTTCCTTGGCATCGGATTCTAACAGTGGAGATTCATCTTCACATGCTCAGGTCCTCTCTTCACAGCCTCACTTATTGAAATAAGCTACAAACCTCGCAGTTATAACATCTCGGCACGGACAACGTAGAAAATACAGTTCTATTTTTGTGTGCATGTTTCGTGAGAGCGTTACCTAACAACGGCCGCTGTTTACAAAGTCGCCGTTTAGCAACAGATCTACATGCCAGGATACGAATATAACAAACTTTTCTCGGTTAATATAAACTAACATGAGATTGGTAACACGAAGTTTACATTTAGAATTAAATTGAAGAGAGTAAAAATAATAAGCCATTGAAGATTAAGACTGAAAATTTGTATGGAGATGGCTATAAATTCTGTAAAGAATATTCCTTGAATATCAGATATATGTACTGATATGCCTATCATGGAGATAATTTGAAGTCATAGCTGGCAAATTCAAAGTAGCCACCTTCTGTAATGATATTAAGAATTACCTACAAAAGTGTATAATTGAAGAGAATAATTATTATTGAAAATTTGAAGGAATTTGCGAGAACTCCTATATCTTTGAGTCTTCCGTTTGGTTACACGTGCAACATTGTACACGTGAAAGTGTTGGAGCCAGGGAGAATTTACTGCACACTTTATTGGTTGAGAGTTCATCTGCTTTGAGATGACAATATAAGAAAAATGATAAGGCTCATGTTGATCTGATGAAATGACGGACATCTCGTCGTAAGGGACAAATGACGTCTGGAGCCCCTAGAAGTGTCGTTTCTGCGTGACGTACACAACGCTAACAAACACCACCGATACAAAGGCTGTGGATGAAGAGAAATGTGTTCGGATAACGCCCGACCTAACGAAGACGTCTGCAAGAACACGAAAGTTTAATTTATCCTCATGTTCAGGTTGTTCTGTTCTGGGTTGTGATATTGTGTGCAATCTTGTAAGCGAATATCAAAATTTTGGAGGAATATGTTGATTCCATCTTCACAACTGAAGTTTGCAGGGCGTAGAATCGGTCGGTTTATATGAGTAATGATTAAGTGTCCGCGTTGGTTGCAACGTACCGATATAGCAGAACCGAATTCTCACCCTACAAAATTTATCCATGAAAATGGAGACAGCATATTCTTCCGAAACATTTGTATCAGTCTAAAAGACTAAATAAATGTCACAAACTGTAGGGTAAAATTCTCAACAATCATGTCGATGTAAACCTCATATTTTTCTGGGTCTTAAAATTAGTGATGCATAAATTACATTCTCTTTTATTTTCAAGAGAGTTTCACCTTCCGGTGGCAGTGAATGCTACTTTCATTCGGTGGACTAACCCGCTCCAATGTGGACTGGAGATATTTGTTCTAATTGAAAGTTTCCTGAATTTGGATCAGTATCTCAGTATCAGTATCCTATATTGAGATAATCGAATACCATATCCCTACCTACGAGCAAGCTGGCTCAGACAGTAAAAGCTCTCACTTGTTTTCGTGAATTTCTGCCGGGTCGCCGAACGGCTTAAGGCGTTCCATGGTTTTCGCTTTTTGTGAAAAATGGAAAATATTTCAAACATATTACGACTGCGAAATCATAAACACATTCAGATGTTTAGTTTCAAAATTGATCACGAGTGCGTATTTATGATTGTTCCTAATCTACCTACCTACCTACCTACCCACCCACCTACGGCTCTACAGCCCCTCTATGGGTCTTGGCCGCTTTTTCAGTTTCTTGATCTTTTACACAGTCTGTAGGGCTCCTTCTCTGGGATCAGCCCGTCCCCTCGCAAGGCCACTATCTGCACGCAAGACAACACAAACACAGACATTGATGCTTCAAGTGGGATTTGAAGCCAAAATCCCAGTGTTAGAGCGGGGGAAGAAAGTTCATGCCTTAGACCGCGCGTCCTAATGCACTCCCTGATTACCAGTGTCGATACCTGACAACGGTGGTACTCGAATCTTTGCCATCACATGCAGTCCCAAGCTGTGGAATACGTTCAGCTTTCTCTTGTACGAAGACAGGAAGTTCCTCAGTGGTAAAATGGCAGGAGAGTAAAGCATAATATTCATCTTCATTCAGGTTCGAGGTTAAAAATGCACGACAATTTATTTCCATGCCATCTGTACGTTATCAGTTTGGAAAACTTAGGAACATGCTTAAGTTTACCTTCGGCGGAGTATTTTAGTATAGAGATTCAAGGAACCTGTAACACTAATTGAGGTCGTTGCTCGGGTTTCCTAAGTTCTTTCAGATAAATTCTGGGATAACTTAAAACATACCTTGCTTAATTCCAAGCAATTTCGTAAGCACCATTCATTTCTCTGTCGATTCTTTGTTAAGTCTGCAGTTAAAATATAGGTAAAGGTAAAGCTGTCCCTGTTCTTATCTAATTAAGCACTACACCATGAAGACGTATGGGGGAGCGAATGTATAAACCCATGTTTTCTTGATCTTGGCACTAGTTGGAGGTTGAGTGGTCAGCTTCACACCCCGGCCGCTTTACGCCCAGGGAAAAAGCTCCAGGTAAGAATTGGATAGGAGTCTGGGTAGGTGAGATGGAGACGTGAAAATTCTTGCCCCCATCGGGACTCCTACCCCGACCCCTTAGTCGTTCAACCCGTAACCAGTCGCTATACCGACTAAGCTACTCCTGCTCCTTTGAAGTTAAAATAGAGCCGTTAAAAGCCTAGAATACCAGTTCATCACAGAACAAAAGCTGGATTCAAAAAGAAATCCTTTTCGGAAGGGCTCCTGCTTCGTTTCGAGACACAAATGCTCTCAGGTTCTTACAACTGTACATGATCCTTTGTTGAAGTTTTCTTGTTTCTGAGTAGCAAACACTCATATCTCCGATTCGCATTTTGTTTGTAAAGAGAAAAGGAGGTATGAAATATATTCGCTCTCTATACTTTGTCGTTTTACTTCTCTTCACTCGTACGCATTTCTTCTGGCAATCGCTATTGAAGCTTTCCTCACATTTTTTTCTGCTTACAGAGTAACATTTATGTTGTTTTCTTCATTTTTCAACAGAAAAAGACGAGGCAGAAGCTGATTCATAAGAGAATGGTTCGGTGAAAGTATTGTGAGGCATCTTTTGTACTGAATCTTCAAGTTACGTATAGCACCCCTGTTGCCTGTATACTTAGGACTAAACTAAAAAAAGAACCTTCAGCATTTTGTTACTTATTCTGTACAAATTTAAGCTTACAACCTAAAATTCATATAGAGGTATTCGGTGAAATCACGACTTGAGCGTGTCCCTCAATGTCTACAATGTATAGAGTGGACCAATGGAAGATTTTTGGGGGGGGGGAACGGTTGCTAGATTCGAAAAGTATCAAATTTTTACTTTGAAATTTGAGCACGCTTTGTAATAATTGTATAACTGACAGAAGTCGTAATATATTCGCCTATAGCTGGTTTACTCGACTGACATACATCGGATTCCACGTATTAAATAAAATCCGGGATTATAATTCCTTTTTAGCCTACTTTCCTTATTTCGAAAAAAAAATAGGCACGTGAAAGCACCTTCCTGTTTCAGTATGCGTCTACATGAATATTTCCCTCCTTTTATTAACTTTTTAATGCCTAAATCATTCTTTATGAAACTTAGTGTGTATATCATGGCACGTCTCCTAGTCTCAATGAAAATATATCGATAGACTCAATTAATAATATTACATACTGATATATTCTTGTATGTATTGTTCTCCCCTGTGTAGGTACAGTCTTGCTTGGACTGATCCCCTATCCAAGGACTAACTAACACTACGGAGATGAGCCTTTCATGAGAAACCGTAATGTGATCCAGCTACTAAGAATTTCCCAACGTATTTTGTTGACATGAAAATTTATTAGCATGACCATAAGAGCCCTCCATTGATCCCTATACTAAGCTAGAATAATCCAGCCTGTACAACCATTCTGTTCTCTCAGATCCATTTTAACATTATTACCTATCTACATTCTTGTCTTCCTAGTGGTCTCTTTCCCTTTGGCTTCCTCACCAAAATCTTATACTCATTTCTCAATATAATTTTACTTGTTGAAGAATACAAGTTACGGAGCTCCTCATTATGCAGTTCTCTCCAACCTTCTATCACTTAATCTCTCTTTGGTCAAATATCCTCCTCAGATACTTGTTCCCAAACACCCTCAAGTCATTGTTCCTCCCTTAGTGTCAGAGATCAAGTCTCAGACCCATACAAATCCACAGGCAAAATATTTAACTACCTAAGGGCTCCTACAAAGTACCTGAATGATTCCTACTTTCAGAACCAATTCTGGATCAGTACATGTCAGCCTAATCTACGAGATCTGAAGTACAATTAATTAATTAATTAATTAATTAATATATAAGTCAAATAATCTAAAAGTGCAGGTCTTGTTGCTTGCAACAATCCCTTAATAAGGAACAACTTCACCGTGGACTCTTGTTAAAATCATAAAGAATATGTTAAATTTCTTCGAATTCTGAGGAATTGGGTCAAAATTTGGAGTTTGTGTAGCGTCACTGAGAGGGTAATTTACCGGCGTATTATTATTATCATTATTATTATTATTACTAGTAAGAGGCTAAGATTCTGTGAACAGAAGTTCCGTTCTTGTTCATTTGCATTCTGATATTGCCCCCTATTATATAGTCTCATAGCCTCATAAGAACTTCTGTAATCAGCAGAAAAATATAATTTCGTTTAGAACTCAGGCGTCGTATTAACTCTGAGGAAGAAGAACATGCCACTACAAACAGAAAGAATAAACACTGTCATGAAGTACGTTGCAGGGAAGTTTACGAGTTAAGTTTATGTCACCAAATTGCTAAGGCTTATTATCGTCGATGTTTGTTTTGAAATTGAAGTTAGTGCTTAACTAAGGCCTCGCCATAGCTCAAGAGTTTAGTCGCTGGCTTCCCACCGCGGCGGCCCGGGTTCGATCCCGGGTCTGGTAAAGTGGGATTTGTGGTGGAGAAAGTCGCGCTGGGGCAAGTTTCCTCCGAGTGCTTCGGTTTACCTTGCCAATCTTCATTCCACCAATTGCTCCCCACTCACCCTCACCTATCATCTAGGGATGGTACAATAGGCCAGAAGTGGCCGCAGTACAAGGGACTTAGTCCCACTCCACTAGCAATAAAAAAATAAATCTCTCTCTAAGATACATTTTAATTTTGTCCACCTATCTACTGCTAGATGGGCACGCGTCTGCTACAAATTCAATTTTATTTTTGAAAGAGATTAACTCCGCTGAAGGAGAACAGAATGTTAACACAACAGAAAGTGCTACAGTATCGAAATGTACTGCCCCCGGGCGGCACTAGACAAACATTGAGCTCGTTATATTTATTTGTGCAGAATAAATGAGTTTCCCAGAAGAATACAATGTTTTTACAAGAAATATAATTTGTATTTTCTTGGGTTCTAGAAAACCGAAATTAAAGGCCGTGGGGGTTCTTTCCTCTGACAACGCAGCACCCTCTATCCACTAAAGTTGGCACTAACTTCGCCGACAAGCGGCGGTCGCTCGGTCAGTATAGTTCGCTTGCAGACTAAAACCACGGAGTTCTTTTTTTTGGGGGGGGGAGGGGGTTGAGGCTTTCAAAGCGGTAACTGTATTGAGTATATTCTCCTGGCCTGTAAGGATGTGTAGTTTGGCAAAGTTCACCTATCTCTGATTATCGTCTATTTCTTGCTTATTTCACCCATGGATCATTCTCTGACCCTGATGATGGACGAAATATGATCCTCATCAGTAGACTTACACCGAATTACATGGCTTTACAACCTATAAGAAAATTTCATCTGGATTTCCTGGAGCAAATATCAGCATTCATTTGGAAAATATAAAATTTTGGATCTGAAATTATGGTAGTGGTGACTGTAAATATTATTGTTTTGTGGGACAGAAATCTGCTAATATTACGGAGGAACCCGTTGCCTCCTAGCGCCATCTTATCATAAATCCTCCATTTTGGAAGACACGAGTTTCCATGCGCTTCACGCCGCACACACGGATTTCCTATCCCCCCCCCGCTTTCCATTCGCTAAACAAGCGACTTATTCTTATAGCTCTGAAGTTACAGAAAGCAATAGCCTCCAGCTTCGAAGTATTAGTTCATCTGATGTTCATTTTATGTGTGATCGCAAAGTAAAGTTGTTCCTGTGCTTAACTAATTAAGCATTATGCCTGAAGGCATATGGGGGAGTGAATGTATAGACTCACAATTTTTCTTGACCTCGGCACTAGTTGGAGGTGAGTTGTCAGCTTTACGTCCGTATGAAATTCTCCAAATTACACATTCATTAGGAAGATTCAGATATCTGAAAGGAAAAGTTCACAATTTGAACATAAATTTCCTAACATAATTTCTAACATAAATTTCCTTTAACCTGTTCTACTATCCAGTTTCCACATAAGACCAGACAAGAGACAAAACACTTTATATATTTTTTATTGCTAGTGGGGTGGGTCTAAGTCCCTTGTACTGCGGCCACTTCTGGCCTATTGTACCAGCTCCAGATGATAGGTGAGTGTGATTGTGGAGCAATTGATGGAATGACGATTGGCAGGGGAAACCAAAGTACTCGGAGAAAACCCGCCCCAGCGCCACTTTGTCCACCATAAATCCCACTTGACCAGACCCGGGTTCGAACCCGGGCCGCCGCGGTGGGAAGCCAGCAACTAACCGCTTGAGCTATGGTGCGGCCGATACTCCATATTAGGATACATCAGGATTAGCATAGCATTGCAGTAACCTAATCCCACTTCCTTCAGGGCATTCATACATAGAAACACGGTTGCTACTAACAGCTGCATATATCGGAGGCTGTCCTTCATTTAAATGATGACTGAACTGTGCACCAAACAGTGGATGACCATGGTCTTCCTTCACACTGGTCGCAAACTTCGTAATCGTAAAATTTCAAATTACTGAAATATTTAATTCTGTTGGCCAAATCGCTTAGGTTGCAAGAACATACTTTCAAGTATGAAGGGTTTCCGTGACTAATAACAACAGATTCTGGATTGGATGACTGGATTGATTGGCACTTCTATTACAATTACAATCAATTATAACAGCTCACAATCCTTGGCTGTTTATGACGTGTTCCATTCCTTATTGGACTACGAGTATCTTCTCTTCTTCTGTGGCGAATGTCGAACGAAGAATTTCTTGCCACTGAACTCTCCTGACCCGAACTGACTTCCAGGAGAACCGAATAGAGGTTCTTGTATTCCTTTCTTACTGTGGTTTATCCGTTACTACGAAATATGCCTATCGACCTGCTACCCAGCAACGGAGTTCCCACCTTCGACTGCCTAACCTTGGAAATATATTTACCGAACCGTTGTCTAGCAACGATCATATTCATCACATTACTTTAACATGTAACCTTGCAGAAGGAAAGGTTACGTGCAGAAAACACACCAGGCCTACTAAAATGAAAAGTTTGTATCAGCACAGAATAATAATATTTTATTTGTAACTGTAGAAGGAAAAATGTATACATTTGTTTGATATTTAATTTGTTATATCTGTCTTCAAAAGGGGGTACGAAGAATCCCAGTGAGAGACTTTTCTAGTGTCCGAAACGAGAAGAAAAATTAAAAGCGTTTTCAAAGTGCTCGTAATATCATTTAAATATCTCAAATGCGTAGTAATACTCGTACACATTTGGGGACAACGATAACAAATCAAAACCTGATTCAGGAGGAAATTAAGAGGAGATTGAACTCGGGTAATTCTTGCTAGCATTCAGTCCTGAACCATTTGTCTTCTCGTCTGCTGTCCAAAATCATAAAGATTAGAATGTAAAATACCATAATTTTGCCTGTGGTTCTGTATGGGTGTGAAACTTGGTCTCTGACATTAAGGGAGGAACATAGACTGAGGGTGTTTGAAAACAGGGAGTTAAGGAAAATATTTGGACTGAGGAGAGATGAAGTGACAGGAGTTTGGAGAAAACTGCATAATGAGGAGCTTCACAACTCGTACTCTTCTCCATGTATAATTAGAATGATCAAGTCAAGGAGGATAAGAGGGGCACAGCATGTAGCACGAATGAGATAAAGAGGAATGCATATAGGATATTGGTGGGAAAGCCAGAAGGAAAGAGACCACAGGGAAGACCAAGGCGTAGGTGGGTGGACAATATTAAAATGGATCTTAGAGAGATATGATGGGATGGTATAGATTAGATTGATCTGGCTCAGGATAGGGACCAGTGGAGTGCTCTTGTGAACACGGTAATGAACCTTCGGATTCCATAAAATTCTGGGAAATTCTTGAGTAGCTGCAGATTTGGCGGCTCCTCAAAAAGGGTTTAGCTCAGTAAGTAAGTAAGTAAGTAAGTAACGTAATACGTAGTAATAATGAACGTTGGATTTTGTCAAACAGACTATGTGCGGAATTATGAAAAGTTAAAATCTCAAAACATACAGACGATGTGAAATCTGGTATTCTCAGGGAAATGATCGTACAGATGGCAGCCTTGTCGGACCTGACATCGACATGTGTATAATTTCACTATGTACACATCTCTTTAAGTGAAATCTAAACATATGTGACCTTTCCAAAATGAACGAGTCCGTAAAATTATAGAACATTTCAAATGAATTCGTAATATTTTGAATACGTGCGTGTATGTGTACATAGGCCTACTGGCAACGTTCGACATTTTTACATTTAAGTGCGCTTTATAAATTTCGGACTTAAAAACAAATTGCTTCAACTAGTACTGATGTCATGAACATGTGGATTCCTACATCCGCTCGCCCATGCACCTATATGGCATAATATTTAAAAACACAATGACAATTTTAATTTCTATTACCATTATTGCCGGTCACGGTAGCCGAGCGATCTAGGGCATGAAATGTCTTCGCTAGCTCAGAAGCCGGGATCGTGGGTTCGAATTCCACAAAATATATGGATATTTGGTGTGTGTATGTGTTTATTCTGTGTTTGTGTTGTCCTGTGTTTAGGTAGAGGCCTTGCGATGATCTGATCACCTGTCGAAGGAGTCCTACAACCTGTAAAGCTATCATGAAACTGAGAAATCAGCCCTATGCTCCAAAGTGGGAACAAGAGGAGAGAAAAGAGTTATTATTATTATTATTATTATTATTATTATTATTATTATTATTGTATTTTTGCGAATAATAAATAAATGCAGTAAAGATAAAATCTCATGAAATTGATCGGATATGTTCTCAAAGTTTCGTACCGTCGCCATATTTACATTTGTTCAGGTATGTTTACTATCACAGTACCAAACTGCACATCGGTATCATTAGTCGATCATTATATATCGCCACAAACTTCAAGTAACTTACTCCATGGAGGCCAGTCCTCCTTGAGAGGCCACCAGTTGTTCAGTTGCGTAAGAATTTCCCAACACTTTATGGAAATTGAAGTTTCTTTTTCGTCTTCAAAAGAGCCATCTACTGGTCCATATCCTGAGCCAGATTAATCCAGTCCATACCCCAGTAATATTTGCCTAAGATTAATTTTAATATTATCGTTCCATCTACGTCTATATCTACATATCTGCATCTTCTTTCCGAAATTTTCACCAAATCTTTGCGTGAATTATGTTTCTTTCCTATGTTGGCTATATGCTCTACCCACCTCATTCCCCTTGACTTAATCATTTTAATTGTATTATCGAGGAATATGAGTTATGAAGCTCCTTATTATGTAATTTTCACCAGCCTCCTATGTTTTGATCCTCCTGATGTCCAGATATTCTCATCAGAAACCTTTCCTCAGATGGTCTAGGTATATGTTCTTCCCTTAAGATCAGAAACCAAGATTTACACTCATACAAAAATACAGGGAATGTAAAATTCTGCATGTTTAAATCTTTACGTGTTTAGATAGCAGATGAGACGATATGAGGTTCTGAACCTAATGGTATGAAGCATTACCCGAAATCAATCTGCTTTTAATTTTTCCCTGAACAAAATTTTGATTTGTTACTGTAGTTCCACAATATCTGAAACACCAAACCGGGAACTATGAGAAATATTTGAAGGGTTCCCACTTTATTATTATATACTTAATAGAAGTTAAATTAACAAAAGTTGCGTATTTTAGGATGTCTGATATGATGCATCATTTCAAGAGACTAATTTAAGTGGCGTTAATGGCATTTCCACCTGACATGCTTGCGAGTCCATGTTGTTATCGATTTGAGGGAATTAAACAAGACTGTAAAAGTACGCACTGTGCACTCAAGAGAAGCATTTGGCACAAGTAATTATAAACACAACTCTAATTTCAATGTCTAAGTGTCTGTTACCATAAGCTTACGTATACAAAGTATTTTTTCATAAAAATAAAAAATGTATGTTTATAATTTTATGCCAAATTATATTTTAATTTAATATATATATATATGTTCTTATTTAAATATAACTATAAATTTATGCGCCAAACACAGTGGCCGCACGGTCTAAGGCATGAACCCTCTTCACCCACTCGAACACTGGGATCGTGGGTTCGAATCTCACACAAGGCATGGATGACTGTATTGTGTACATTTATTCTGTATTTATGTTGTTTTGTATGTAGGTAAAGACTTTGCGACGGGTTGATCATTCTTCCAAGGAGTCGTACAGACTGTTTATAGGATTAAATGTTGAAAAGCGGCCAATATCCAAAAGGGCTCTAGAATAATACACAGAGAGAGTGAGTAAATTTAGGTACTTCTGTAATCTTCTTTCGTTTCTTAGGTCTGTGGAGAGCAAGAGACTTTGGTAATCTTCGTGTAGGTTTGGAAAACCATTGTTGATTAATGGACTGTGATCTTCCCGTTTGTGTAAATATGCAGGTGAGAAAATGTGTTCATAGCATAATCATTGTTGTCTAATTCTTTAGAAACCGCAAGACTTGCAGGGAAATATTGGGCATGCGCATCCCGTTATTTTTACAATTTTTATTCGAAATATAATGCGCTCCGGCAAGTATTTAAGAAGTTGTACACAAGAGACCCTCAGAAACGCATGTTGTATTTCATGAAAACTCTCCGTTACTTTTGTACTGTTCGTAAACAAAATCGAAACGCTATCCTTTGGTCTGGTGTCACTGTTCTGAGTGGTGATGCAAAAGTCTTTGCGCTGTTTCAGTGTTGAAAAAACTTTAAAATACTATTTTTAATAATATGTTAATGTGAACCGCACAAGAATGAGTTGAGCATGACTAGAATTTCATCAGTACGAAGAGATCGTCCTTCCGTCTGTATGTGGAAATCTAACTTAATCTTTAAGATTTTCATAACGTTTATGAAAAATGAGAAAAGTGATATTCATCTGTTTTCCTCCGAACGTTAAAAATCTTGTGAAATCCCGAATATCTTAAAAACTAGGCATAAAATCACATGCTTAATCATAAGAAATATATACATTATTATGATATGTAAGTTTATATGAAACATTTTCTTTTTCGTTGTACACTGAAGCACATAGAACACCCTAACATGCAGCAGGAACTCGCACAGACCAATCTAAATCAAAATCAAAATTACATTTATGACTGTTAATTAAGATAGAATTTGATAGATCATACATCAACTGACACAACTTACCTTGTTATCAACACACAAAAAGCAAGCAATATCCAACATGATTATTATGGACACTACCCAAAATCTTGTATTTTTAAACAAGATACACTGTCAACACATTTAATGCGAATTTTAAATATTGCGATATAAATATATTAATATATTCTCACTTCCTACGCAAAGTTTGAAATAATGCGAAGCCCATAAAATTCGGCAAGAACCACGTATTTATTTCAAAACTTGTCTTGAATTATGCGACACGAGTCCTCGCATAAAATGTGACAGCACTTTCTTTCGGAACTGTACCCGTTTCCTTCGTCAAGTGTTAATGAAATAATGAGTACAACCCGTACTCCACTGATATGAAAAATTCACGTTCAGTGATAGATGAATAAATAATTTCGCCTGTCAAATTGTAAGAAATATGAAGAATACTAACTTCTTGGATGTAAAGACGTGAAGCCTGGTAGAAGACCACCGATGTTTCGAAGCAACCTACCATCTCCAATGGTTTCTTGTTTGACTTGGAATTTGCCCCTGAAGATGGAGGTAGCATGTTCCTCCGAAACGTCTGCGGTCTTCTAACGCACTTCAAAGCGATACTTCCCAATAGTTAGTACTCTTATAATCAACCTCAAATCCAATATTGAAGAAATTTCTTTGTTAAAATAATAATACTGAACGACTAGTGTTTTTTCTTAAATATCTTTACAAATGTACTAGCATTTTCGGAAACATTGCTGATTTATTAATTAAATTGTTGTGAATTTGTCTTGGCGCAAAATATTAATAATTTAAACGCCATCACTTTTGTACCTACATACATTAATATCATTGCAAATGAATGTTATTCATCATCTGGCTCACTTTACGACTGGCGGTTTGATGTTAATGAACACTACGTACAAACTTGCTGTACACAAGTGTTCTGAATTTCAGAATTATGGATCTTATTCCATCAGTTAAAAGTTCCAGTTTCTGGCTTTCGTTAGTACTGAAAATATGTTTTCTTACATTTGTAAAACTTCGCAAAAATTTACACATTTTATGATTATAATGCAATTTCGCTTTATAATTACGTTGTTAATGAATTAAGCCCAGCTTCTCAAAGAAGATAATGAGCTCAGCATAATTAAGTAACTTTTGTAAACATGCAACTTTCAATTTATTTAATGCAAGTTTCAACATATTTCACAAGAGGAGTACTGACTACAAATTGTATTGCATGTATCAAATTAATTAGCTTAATCTTCCTGAAGACGATAATAATATTTGCCTTACGTCAGGAAGCTTCCAAAGCCTCGTTGTTTCCGCTGCCGGTCCCAGCCGCTGACTCTTATCAGAACGCTCCGACCTTCTCAGACCGACTGTTACAGCGATGTCCCCCCGTGCGTGCCTCTGCCGTGATCCAGAGGACTTGCGCGCGCGCTTATAGAGAGGTACACAAAAGCAATCGATTTCTTGCCCATTTCAACTTCGTATACCGAAGATTTATATTTTAATACAAAAATAAATATACGACAAGAGGCTCCAGAAATATTTTAATTAATATTTACAGTGATAATAGTAGAAATGTTGGAAATTAGGTCAGCAGGAGCTGCAACAAGTTTTGCAGTCATTTTAATAAGCATGGGATGAGTTGAATGGGGCATACCAGGAAATACAATGACTTACTGATCTATCAAGAAATGTGCGTTGTTTCATGTAAAGTTAAAGTGATAGTAGGACTGTCTGGTCAATGTGTTGATTCACTTCAAACATCTTGTGTTGCTTAGAAATCTTCCCAAATTCGAATTTAAACGATAGGCCAATATGTACTTGGCTGGTTATTACACGCAATTCATGCGAAGAGAATTTTCATTTGTATGTGTCCTTCAATATCGAGTTTTAAAAATTATATAACAAATGAAAGTACAGAAAAATAAAGCCTGGCTATATTTATATTGCAAATATTATATATTATCACTTTCTTTAGTTACTAAAGACAGGGTCAGAATTTGTAATAGGATTTCTTTGAAACCTTACTACTTTTAACCACACAAGTTCTCAGTCTGCTACACTCTTCATTAGCCGTTGCTCCGTAGCTGCTTCAACGGGGGACTTTCCCCTTCCTTTTGGTTTCCGAGCTGCCCATAACCTCAGTTAGCAGCTTCTAATAGCACTAGCTCCCAACAACTGAAACCCAGCGGTTATCTAAATAATTCACTAACTCACAAACCAACTGATCCACTAACTTGTCCTGCTTATAATATATTTGCACCTACCTCACAGAAAACACATTTCTTCTGTTGCAGTGTAATTGTTGCAGTGGACACATGCTTCTTTGCGGAGTCGTTACCTAACAACGGCATTTGAATAGTTGCTTAGTTCGCGGTCGTTGACTAGTAACGGGTGTACATTCCACAGTATTTTCGGAAGAGAAATTCAATTCAGGTTATTCATTTATTTATTTGCTTCCTTATCCAACGATGAATCGATATATACATATATAGTCCTCTAAGGTCCGAGCCGTACGCAGATAAGCTTGTATCATGTGGGAACACAACTTCAAAACAAAACATACGTTGAAGTAAGACAAACATTTTGCTGGCTTTCAACCGCCGAGGCTCAGGTTCGATTCCGGGTCTAGTCAAGTGGGATTTGTCGTGAACAAAGTGGAGCTGGGGTGGGTTTTCTCCGAGTACTTCGGTTTCCCTTGCCAATCTTCATTCCACCAAATTTTCCATCATCATAATTACCCGGGGCAGGCTACAATAGGCCAGTCAGTGGCCGCCGTGCCGAGTGGACCCAGTTGGACTCCACCCCCACTAAGCGAATTAAAAAAACCATAAACATTTTAGCACAGAAAATACATGCTTACATGTCAGCATTTAAATTCCTTTCGCTCTCCAGCTTCCTGTTTTGAACCAACAGATCAGATTTAGGATTGACAAAGAAGTTAAATAAGTCACTCCATAAACAGGTAAACGCTACAGACGAACAAACTGATGATGATTTTAAAGATGATACCAGAATCAACATCTTTATACTTATATTTCAGAACTGAATAAGAAGTCAAAATTTTCAAGTACAAAAGGCCGTTTTCAGTATAAAATAAAAGATGTATATTAAATGAACATTCTTTGAATTACGAAAATCAACAGCCATGTCCTTGAAGCATGTTTCTCGTGATGAAAATTTTGCTGTAAAACACACTAGATGGAAATTCCAGTATTGCCGGACCACCGTTAAGAATTCCGTCACGCGTACAAAAGGGAATCCCCTTTACAAAGTATATTAGAACCTCAGCCATATCACCAGGATGGCATATATTCTGCCATGTGGAGAATGCGTGGACTGTGAGGTGATTTTTACAGTACTGTACAAAATTTAGGGTAAGTTCGGGTGTATTGGACCTCAAAAAGGATCATGTAGTCAGTCATATTATGATTGCATCCGAATTACGTAAACGCTGTACCTTATCCCATTCTCCCCCAAGCCAGTGGATGAACAGGATAGAAAAATTTTCAACAAGGTCACTTCGTGCACCAGGCCTGAATATGGCTTGGCAACCTCGTGGCTTTGTAGCGATACCATTAGCAAATATTATACGACGGAGACAAATTCATGGTACTTTGAAAATGACCGCTGCCTGACTATTAGTTGAGCCTTCTTGGAAAGTTTAAGAGCTTTATTTATATTTTTGCCAGGTCAAGTGGGATTTATGGTTGAAAAAGAGGCGTTGGGGTAGGTTTTCTCCGAGTACTTCGGTTTCCCCTGCCAATCTTCATTCCACCAATTGCTCCACAATCACCCTCACCTATCATCTGGGGCTGGCACAATAGGCCAGAAGTGACCGCAGTACAAGGTACTTAGTCCCACCCCACAAGCAATTAAAAAATAATGTATTTTTCCCATCCACAAGTTATCCGCTGTATAGAATAGAAGTAGGATCATTGCTGATAATTTCATTTAAGAAAATTAAACTTTATTAAAAAATAATCTTTTAAAATTTCCTAAATGGGCTTTTTCTTCCAACCCGATTCGCTAATAAGTACGAGTAGTAACGTCTGGTATTGCTGACAGCCTGACTGGCTTCGGGGCCCAGAATATGAGAAGTCTGCATAACTTCACCAGCGATAAGAAGAAACTGCAAATTAGTATAACACGCATGCCCAAGCTGAAATGTTAACATCTACGAATGCTTAAAAACTGCCTATTATTAGCTTAACCTGCAACACCACCTCCAAAACTAGAAATGTATCACTCAAAACACTTTCTTTTGACAATGCAGTAGTCGTACTTTTATTTCGACGCTCTCCCTAAGATCCAGAGAAACGCTGATAGTGATAGCGGTCACAATGCCACCAGTAACATCGATACAGAAGTTTAATTAGAAATTCGCCCTATTGTTCCATTCACCCCAATTTACCCTACTTATGTAAGATTTGAGGCTTTCATGGCGGTAACTATGAAGAAAGCAGTCTTCTGGGATNACACGATGCCAAATCCAAGAAGACTGCTTTCTTCTTATCCTACTCAAATTAATATAAAAATTGGCTACGCTCTAACCTAATTATTAAGAATGATTAGGAGAGAAATTTTAAGGAATTCGAACAGTATTCTTTTAGTATTTACTATTTCGGCATTCACCTGGAGACGTTTAGGATAATCACGATAATGCTCTGAATATCTGGCCCCTGTAAGGGATAGAGCCGGACGAATCTTGAATAAGAAGCAGGTGTTTTATCGCCGTACCAAATTCGCACCGTAAATGTATTTATAAAGGCTTTATTATAAAATTTTTCTTGGCAAAAATTCCGCCACAACATTTGCGGAAAATGTTGGTCAGTTCCACGGACTTGCATATGACTGGCGCTACATCGGTAATGTATGCAGCATCATTCATATCTGTCATTAGTCGCAAATCTCGACAATCCGAAACCCTGCAGAATCTCAGATTTAAATAAGAGAACCTCACCAACTTAAGCGTCCATTCTAAATGGTAATGTTGATGGTGTTTAATACTCGGGATCACTGGGTATTTGAACTTTGCTCATTGTCTGGTATTCTAAAGAACACTAGAACACTGTGTTTCGAAAAATGGATCCATTCCTTTCTTCAGATGAGTGGTGGAGGACACCTAGTCTTCTGGGGCCATTAGACAGAGCAGTGATTTAGGTTAAAACTTTCTAACGGACCTAACAGAGTAGATGGCACCCACCCCTTTATCTGATGAAACAGATCCAGTTTTAGAGAACTTGTATTGTTTAGAATACCGTACGATAGGCAAAGTACAAATTTCAGCAATCCTGATTGTTAAACAGCGTCTTTAAAGACGCAATTAAATTTAATTTAGATGATTATCTCTTTTGGATCATTTAAAATTTAATCACTTTTTTATTCACTAAAGGAGAATATTGATAATCATGAATAATATAGTTTCTTAACAAAATCATCCCTATTTTAAATAAAATTGAAATTCAATATTTTACTGAAGCATGCCAGAACATATATAATACACGTGAAATTCCTATTATTAAATACTATTACTTTTTTTCTGCAAATTTCAACATTTAAAATAATTCACAATTAGTTTTCTACAATAATTAAAAGACCTCGAACATTAAAAATCAGTATTTGTATCTACAATTAATTTGTAATACTTGATCATTTTGTTTCTAATATACACTAATTGTGAAAGCTAATTTATCTGTAAGATTCACTGAACAGTTTCAGTAAAGGTGGGAGGAATCATATATTCTACCGGCCTCCCAGTTAACTTTGGGCGCTCTGCACGTACGAATCAAATGTTAAAATCTCTCCAATCCACCCCGAACCGTACACCAAGGGAGTACTGGAACGCCAGGCTCTGTTGAGCTCCACTTGCGAGCTCCATATACGTACATACAGTATCACTGCAATGGCTTATGCATATCGGTAATTTTCAGATAATAAAGAGCTTAAGGACTGCACTAGATATGAATTAATCCGCTAAACCCCGCCATTTGGGCCATACGGTCACATAGTCTAGTCTGCTATATAGAGATTCTGTGTCTACTGTTATACGAGGGGGTACCCAAAAGAAACCGAACTTATTTTTTTTAACTTATTTATTCAAATTTTAAGCACAAACCTTCAATCCCCTTCAAAGTACTCTCCACTTATACTTGTCTAGTCTTTTATTCCATTTTTCAAAACATTGTCTAAATTCATCTTCTGAGATGCTTGACAGCGCCTCCGTCGTTTTTTCCTTTCATGTCTGTTTCATTCGAGGAAACAAAAAAAAGTCGCACGGGGCAAGGTCGGGTGAGTATGGAGGGTGAGGAACAGGGGTCATACCATTATTGGTCAAGAATTGTCGTACAGACAGGGCTATGTGAGCAGGGGCATTGTCATGATGGAAAAACCAGTCACCCGACTGCCACAAATCTGGCCGCTGAGCTCCAAGTCACTCCCGACAGCTCCACAATTTCTTCAATGGTCCGTCGTCGATCTTCCTTGATGATTTCACGAATTTTTTCAACATTTTCATATGTTCGGGCCGTGGAAGGACGACCAGAATGAGGTTTGTCATCAATTGACATTTCACCATTTTTGAAACGGGAAAACCACTCAAACACTTGAGTTTTCCCCATAGCATCGTCCTTGTACGCCGTTTTTAACATTTCAAGAGTTTCTGTTCCACTTTTCCCGAGCAAAAAGCAGCATTTCACCGCCACACGCTGTTCACGAAAATCAGCCATTGAAAAAAGATGATCACACAAAACAGTTGTCACTATAAACTCTGCCGAAACTAGTCCTTACCTTCTGAAGCAACGGTAGTCGGCTTATCGACTCAGGAATGTTAGCTCTATGCGCTCATAGCGGCAAAACGCAGTACTACAAAAGCTCTGCCCACAAAAAAAATAGTTCAGTTTCTTTTGGGTACCCCATCGTATGTCAGTACGGAAGATGCTGTACATATACATTACAGCGGAAACATCACGTTCTACGGATGAAAGAGAGAATTCTCAAGAACATTTTAACGAATGATCCAATTAGGCGAAGAACCGCAGGACGCCCACTGTTAGGGTGGAGGAACAAATATATTTTTCAAGAGGTAGGAACAGACGAAGCAAAGCCTAAAACATGAATATGATGATAATTACTGAATTATAGTGAATATAGTTCTTTTTGTGGGTAAGTATAATATGAAGTAGCAAACTAGAATGCAAAGTAGTTATGTAGAAAAAGAAAACTTGTCCCTGTGTTTAATTAATTAAACACTATGTCATGAATACATTTTGGGGGTGGAGGTATAGCTCCACCATTCTTGACCTCGGAAGTAGATAAGTGTGACAGATGAGCTTTACGACCCAGCCCGTAACCCGTCGCTATGACGACAGAGCTATCCCGAATCAAATAATTTTATATAGTTAGATTAAGGTCCTTTATCTAACGACGAGACTTCTAAATGCCACTAGTAAAGATTACTTTAATGGGCTTCCGGCCTGTCAGGGCTGCCAAGTTGGTATGCGGTATGGCCAGAACTACTTAATAAAGAACTCAGAGAGTAATAAATAAACACCACCAGCAAGTAATTTCCATCGAAAAGAGAGTCAGGCTAGAATGACTAAACGCAGGTAGTTCACAAGTTGGAGGTCAAGATTAAACTGTCTTGGCGGTGGTAAAAATATTTCACGCAGTATCCTAAAGAGTTTTTAATTCGCTCAGCCCCTATCCACTGGAAGCCGAAATCTCGCTTTCTGTAGGTAATGACTGCTGGAATTTTAAGCTGATTACAAGAGGGATCTAGTGCTGAGATTGAGAACGCGCGGGGCTTTATTTCTACGAATTCTGCTCGCCTATTATGTGCCTAAGTACACGTACTGTGATAGTTTTACAGTGAACAATTATGCCATAAGAAAGAATGCCACTAGTTAGAGGTTTCAACTTGATAAGCGGACAGAAACTTGGCAAGAAAAGCAATACATTTATTTACTTACTTAAGTATGCTTTTCGGATCCAACACTTTGTATCTCACAAACCACAGACAAGCTCTACTGTCTAAGCCCGTCCCCTACTTCCGGCACTCTTTATAAAGCATATCATTTTCCTTGCATACTCAAATAAACTAAATTGCGATATGTAATTATAAAGAAATAGCAGGAGACAAGCAGACCTATCTACCAAAAAACAAACAAAGCACACTCTGTGGTTTTAGTCTGCAGAACGAACTATACCTACAGAGCAACCGCCGCTTGTCGGCGAAGATAGTGCCAACTTCAGCGGATAGAGGGTGTCGGGTGGTTAGCGCAACGGATCCCCACGGCCGTTAATTTCGGTTTTCTAGACCAGAACCCCTATTTCCTTTAAATAGCTCCTCAGTTATCTTCACGAGGCTGAGTGGACCCCGTTCCAGAACCACTTCTCAGAAAATCTAATAGTGCCGGGAATCGAACCCTGGACCTCTGGATCTGTAACCAGGAACTTTGACCACTAGACCACACAGGCGGTCATCTATCTGTCTATCTATCTACAGCCCTTGTGAAACTTGGCGACTTTTTCAGTTCCTGGATTCTCTCCACAGTCGGTGGGACTCCTTGGATGGGGGTCAGCTTGTCGCAAGGCCGCTACCTACACACAGAAGAACACGACACACAAATATCCATGCCTCGAGTGGGATTCGAATCCACGATCCCAGCTTTAGAGCAATAGAAGACGATTCATGTCTCAGGCCTGGCGGCCACTGCGATCGGCAGACAAGCAGATATGTACGTGTCATGGAAATGAGCCTTGTTGTACACAGACTGATTTTGCTTTAGGTTATACATTGCCCACTTTCAAACACGAATTAATGATCGAAAGTGATTATGTAATTCGAGCAGTTTGAAAATATAGCTCTACTATTCCCGGCGTCGGCAATAGATAGAGGTGAGCGGTCAGCTTCACGCCCCGGCCGCTTTATTCCAGGAAAAAACTCCCGGTACCAACTGGATAGAAGGCGAGATGGGTCCTAGAGCCGGTATGAACTCTACAGAGAAGAGAAAGATCTTACCCAGCGAGGAATTGAACTCGGGCCTCCTAGCCCGTAGTCCGTCGCTATACTGATTGAGCTTTCCAGATTTCTTAGAAATTTGGGTATTGGCCTATTTGAAGCTGTCGTTCCTTCTAACGGCAGGGAAGACTTAAGAAAACCACCAAGATCCTGATCTAGGATACGTATGCAGTATTTATATAAAGCAATATTCACATAATCTTGCAATAAAGTACCAGTCCCAGGCAGGTTATAACACCTCAGTCATGTTCCAATATCATTTTCCGATGTTTGATCTCCCAGAAGAAGGAATAAAATCTATTAATTTATTCATGACCCGATGTGCATCAGTATCGGCAGAAGATACTGGAATTATCACTATAAGTCAAGCAATTTAAGAAAGATTTGAAACTTTGACAAATAATAGGGTATAAAATCACAGTGGCTGTGAGATCTAGGGCATAACATGTCTTTGCCCGCTCAAACACTGGGATCTTGGGTTCGAATCTCATTTAAGGGATGTCTACATTTGTTCTTTGTTTGTTTTGTCCTGCATAGGAAGCGACTTTGCGACGGGCTGACCACCCATGGAATGAGTCTTATCAGTTGTTTACAAGATTTTAATTTGGAAGTTAATGAATTCAGAATTGGAAGAGGCCAGACAGCTTAAATCATCAAGGAGGAGGAGGAGGAGGAGGAGGAATAAGAGAAGAATAATATAACGTGGATGGCCACAGCGTTTGCTAAGGAAAGGCTCGGGGAACAACCCTCAACAACAGAGAGACTGTTTTCTATGGAATCGGCGCCGCGACCTTTGATGTGCAATAGTTTGGTGAACACGTTTGAACAATGGGAGACAGTATTTTCCGTGGGGTCCGTGCAAAGGAGTTATCTTAAAAACAAAGGACGTTACGGTACAGTTCTGAGTTTTCGGTAGAAGATAGCAACGCAAATTTCCTCAAGCTGTGAAGACTTTATGTGTGCTATAGTACAGTGATATTGGAAATGTGTAATTTAATGGGACTTCTGCAATTCTCGTGCTATGAATCCGTTGCCAGGGAGCAGATAGTGAAGACTAGTGGAAATATACTGAGAAGACTAGCGTGGAGTGGTTGTAAAATGTATAAAGCAGCAGTAGTGTAATAATTATTTGTAGTTTCGACCTGTAGGTTGTTAATAAATCCAACTACCGATCCAAACCCGCGTCTCAGTCACTCAGTACATGTGAAAATAAGGAGCAAAAACTCCGGAAATTAATTACGAACTAAGTATAGAGGATATTACTTAAATTTCCCATTAGACCTAAGGGATTTTGTTTGCAATTAGCCTCGCTGTGCCCGACGAACATAATTGAGGAAGGCACAATGGAATATTTCTGTAAGGAGGACAACGACAGGGATTTCCGTGATCCATAGCGATGTTCCTGGTACTGAATGCATATGCATGAGACTGTCATGTGTGGGCACAGAAACAGCATGTCAAGTAAAGCCTATACTTCCGGGTAGCTCGTAGGAATGAAGAGCCGGGAAGGGAACCCGAGTCTAATGTGTCATAAACGGTTTGAAATAGCTTGATTACATCACATTCGAAATAATGAGCATGCGTGCTACATGATTTATTAGGTATACTATATCTTCATATTATATTATTACATTGTTTTGTCAAGTAATAGTTACGTAAGACCTTATTTTTCTTGTATTTACGTCAGTAACGTTACTTCGTTATGGAAAAGAATTTTAATTAATTACTGCACACTCTTCTGCTCACGAAACAAAAAGAATTTTGTTTAATTTGCTTAGTGGGGGGTGGAGTCCAGCTGGTCCACTCGCCATGGCGGCTACTGATTGGTCTATTATAGCCTGCCCCGGATGATTATTATGATAATGAAGAATTTTGTGGAATGAAGATTGGCAGGAGAAACCCGAAGAACTCGGGGAAAACCTGCCCCAGCTCCACTTTGTCCACCACAAATCCCACTTGACCGAACCCGGGCCGCCGAGATGGGAAGCCAGCGACTAACTGCTTGAGCTATGGTGCGGTCAAACAAAAAGAAAGGTCAGTATCTCAGCAGTCTGTTACTAAATTTCTTTCACTTGCTAAGCAGTATGAAAAATGCATACAAAATTTTGATCAGAAATCTGAAGAAACCAGAGAACCATTTGAGAGGCTTCTACATATATGAGAGCATAATATTAAAATGGTTCTTAAAGAACTAAGATATAAGGAACTGACATGAATTCGACTCTAAGCCATGCATAGACATTATAAGAGGTTTACAATTGTCGGCGGTCTGGCCTACGACCTTTCAGCTGACTAAATGTAGTTTCGGAATGGTTACATAAGTTAAGGTACAACCTCCTGCACAAGCTTGCATTGAGAGAAGTCTTACGTATATCTTGTATGAAAGTTACCTAGTATAGTGGGCCGTGCCATAGCTCAAGCGGTTAGTCGCTGGCTTCCCACCGCGGCGGGCCGGGTTCGATCCCCAGTCTGGTCAAGTGGGATTTGTGGTGGACAAAGTGGCGCTGGGGCAGGTTTTCTCCGAGTACTTCGGTTTCCCCAGCCAATCTTCATTCCGCCAATTGCTCCACAATCACCCTCACCTATCATCTGGGACTGGTACAAGGGGCCAGAAGTGGGCGCAGTATAAAGGACTTAGTCCCACCGCACCAGCAATAAAAAAATACCTATTATAGTGCAGTGACAAAGGATGCATAGAATCCATAGCGACTCGGACGTTGTGACAGCGCGGATATACTCGTGCTGAACTGCGGTGCAACAAACGTAGCGCCTCGTCGAAGAGGAGGTCCCAATTTGAAACACTGAGATGTTTATGAGAAAACGAAAATTTTTCTCATAGAACTCGACAAAATCCGAAACCAATATTGACTGTGTTGGAAAGACCAGCAAAAATTTAGCCTACCGACGGACCATTTGACTCGGGATTGGAATTAGTGGAGTTCTTTTGCAAATACGGCAATGAACCTTAGAGGTATATAAGAATTAGGGATATATTGACCATCTAGACTGTCATTAGTTTCTAAAAGAGTGTGCTAAAGAGAATTAGTTACTGTCCTTATTTGAGGTCGCCTGAAAGAGCTCTTCATTTTAGAGACTTCATCAGATACGCCGTACAACTAGCTGGATTTAAATGGCAGAAGGCGGACGCCCAATGACGGAGACTTTCATTGGCAGTGATGAATTTTATGGTTCTGTTATCAGGTAATTAATTAACTCTTGAAGTCTGAGGTGTTTATGACAATGTCATGCTTCCTACGCACGTGATAATTGCCTCCAATGGACGCTTTATGGGGAGGTTTCTCCGTCCTTCGACATGCTATACGTGAGGCACTACTTTATGAATATCAATGGCGCTGAGTGTTATTTTTTTTTCAATAGCTCTTCCAGCCCAATCAATAAGGCTCTGGCCTCTTATTCGGTTCCGTAATCACTTTTGCAGACGGTAGGACCCCATGGACGAGTGATCTGCTCGACGAAAAGCCTCTACCTAAACACAGGAAAGAGCACAAACACACACCAATCATTAATGCCTTAAGTGGGATTCGAACTCACGATCCCAGCGTCCGAGCGAGCAAAGGCAGTTCATGCTTTAGACCGTGCGGCTACTGTGACCGGGGAGTGTTATGGATTACATGAGAATTCCTAGCGCAAATTGAACTTCACTGATTTTCCCAAGACGAGTCATTATACACAAAATTAACCCATGTCAAACATAATTGTCCCTGTACTTAATTAATTAAGCGCTAAGCCATGAAGACATATGGGATACTGGAGTTACTGTTCCGCAAATCTTGACCTTGGCACTGGATAGAAGTGAGTGGTCACCTTCATGCCCTAGTCTCATTACTCCGATGGAATGATTTCCCTGCAGCCGCTGGATGAAGGGCTGAGTGGCCCCAAGAGACAGATTGGACGCTGTGGATGAGGGAAAAAAATCTTGCACCTGCAGGGAATAACCGAGGAACGGACATGAACCTATAGTAAACACATATCACGTGATCGCTATCCAGCCACCTATTGTCGCGTCGGTCGGATCTGCAGAAAACACAAGTCACCTGATCACTATCCACTGTTGTAACGGAAGACACAATTTCCTCTATTGTTGCGTAACATAGCAACGGACTCTGTTAACACCATTCTGGGATGTGTATTTTGTTACATTTTAACATATTTGTTGTTGCAAGCATCATAAAACAAGCAACGAGAGATTTCTGTGGACAAGTAGGAGTGCAATTAGAAGAGGATTCATGGTGTTTGCCTACACGAAATGCAGTGGCAACAGGCCAGGATGAACAGATTATAACCTTAACAAGACCAGCACGTTATACAGGTTAGACGTCAGAGCTCGGGGCGGAAGGGGATTACGTTCACTGATGAAACTTGTCATGTTATGTGACAAATTCGGTCAGACTTTCTGCCGGACACGTCTGGAAATGCACGGAGCGTATCATATAAATACACTGCATGTAGAATACACGGAAGAGGGTCATATATGTAATTATTAAAGCAACTAGCCACAAGTCAAAATCAGCCGGATAGCATGTCTAGTAAACATTCTGCAAATGGACGACATAAAACTCATATTCCTGCAAGGGCATATTTACCACGAAAAGGATCTATGTTACATATAACACACAAAGGAATTCGTTTGAATGTAAGTTTTGAGGTTTTCACGGCGATGACAATGAAGAAAGTTGTCTTCTGGGTTTAGGCACCGTGTATTCTTCGTTTTGGCCGACGTTTCGGAGGAACGTAGCGCCTCCATCTTCAGAGCAGTTGAATAGCTGCGGAGAGCAGTAGCTGTGGTGATAGGATGTGGAAGGTGCTGCTTATATACGAAGTAGGCAGGGGGGTGGTTAGGGAGAACGGACCAATGGGAGCAGTGGAGAGCGATTAAGGCCATATATGGTGTGTGACTAAGGGAGAGGGGGAACGGCCAGTGAGTACAGGAAACTTGAGGTCAATAGCACTAGGAAGTGCGGTAGTCAAGAAAAACCGGTAGCATGTCATTGACGTCAGTAGCCTGTCCCCAACCAACTATTTCTTCTTGCCTACCGCACTTCCTAGTGCTATTGACCTCAAGTTCCTGGATTTACTGGCCGTCCCCCCCCCTACTTAGTACACATCATATGGTCTTTATCGCTCTCAACAATCTCGACAGACGTGAAACATCCTTTCCCTCAAGAGAATCCTACTAGCCACACCAGTTCTTCGTCATGTCATTGACGTCAATAGCCTGTCCTCAACCTACCGGTTTTTCTTGACTACCGCACTTCCTAGTGCTATTGACCTCAAGTTTCCTGTACTCACTGGCCGTTCCCCCTCTCCCTTAGTCACACACCATATATGGCCTTAATCGCTCTCCACTGCTCCCATTGGTCCGTTCTCCCTAACCACCCCCCCTGCCTACTTCGTATATAAGCAGCACCTTCCACATCCTATCACCACAGCTACTGCTCTCCGCAGCTATTCAACTGCTCTGAAGATGGAGGCGCTACGTTCCTCCGAAACGTCGGCCAAAACGAAGAATACACGGTGCCTAAACCCAGAAGACAACTTTCTTCGAATTCGTTTGAAGTTTATATATCGTGATGCTAGCCTGTTGTTCTAAATCCCAAAGGGACAAACTGAGCCCTGGTATGTAGAAAATTCAACCTTTCAAAGGGCGAAATAAATAAATAATCTTATCGAAATTTTTGGAGGACGGAGTGGTATCCTACTTGTATTTGGAAGGTCCCGGTTCAAATATCAGCCCTCAGACCACGTATTCTGACTGAAAATTTCGTGATTTTCTTCAGTCTCTCTAGGTAACGAGATAGTATCTTTCTTCCACATCCTTTCCAATCCATTAATAAATAATTAGCCCAAATTCCGACCCCGTACACTCTGATTTACTGAGAAAGCCATTAAATAAACCACAAATAAATGAAAAAATACGTTTTTGTTCCGAATGATATTAATTTTACAACTTCAGCCGTCAACGCCATGTAGTAGTAAGCCACTTTACAGCTTACGTATGTGAACTATGATTTTAATGATGACAGTAGTACAATGATACGAGATACGACAGACAAAATCATGCGTTACAATTCAATAATTGATCGTGTATCTAAGAACACCTAAAGATGACCCTTTGAGGGTCGAAACATGGGATGTGGTTTAAATTAATAAACATATGTTGCCTGATGGCCGAACTTGTAAAATTAATATTATTAAATGAACAGATGATAATCATGTAGGATTTGAGGTTTTCACGGCAGTGACTATGAAGAAAGCAGTCTTCTGGGATGTGGCACCATGTAGATGTGGTGTTAACCGACGTTTCGGAGGAACGTATCACTTCCATCTTCAGGGTAGAAGGAAAAGTAAGAAATCCGCAAGCGAAGAGACCGTGAAAACCGGTACAAGCAGACTGGTGTCTTCTACCCTGAAGATGGAGGCGATACGTTCCTCCGAAACGTCGGTTAACATCACATCTACACGGTGCCACATCCCAGAAGACTGCTTTCTTCTCAGAAGATAATCATGTTCGCGGAGTTTGTAACTCTGCACTGGCCTCAAAATTCCAGCTCCATTTCCTCTCTGGTCTTCCTATTACTCTTGACTTAAATGTATATATAATTCATTGATAGCTCCCCACGTCGTAAATTCCTCATCTCCCGTGGTCAGCCACTTTGATTCTCGCTGATTTGCAGTTATCTCACAACTAACTTGGCGTTACTAAGCAGCGGTTTATAACAATGGGGGGTTCTTTGCCTCCCACATCTCCGCCAGAAGGCGACTGTCTCAGTTAGAGGTACTTCCATTGGTTACGTGGAGTACAATGACGTTTTTCATTGTTGTGTGACGGTTTATTTTGCCATTGTCTAGTAACGGACGTCTCGTGTTAAACTATTCGGATTTCAGCTGTTATTCCACAATCAATATACATTTTAATCGAAGAATTTCTCTCCAGAATAAGTCTAATAACAACAAATAAAAAGGTAATTATATAATTTTTGAGTTAACAGAGACACCACCATTTGAAAATGTTTCTTTTTCATGGTTTTCGAGCAGGTATTTAAAAACAATAAGATTTTCATGAATGAATTTTACTACAACAGGAAGTTATTAGATTTTTTCTAGGTCTATGTGAATTTTTCTTCTATTGCTTACAACATTTTAGTTAGATATAGAAAGAGAATACCATTGGTAGAAATATGAGTAGATGGAAGGATACTATTAAAAAGTATCTTAAAAAGTAGAATGGGAGAATAGGCATTGGGATCGTCTGGCTCAGGACAGAGATCATTAGCGGGCTCTGGTGCGAACGACAATGAACTTTCATATACCAAAAACCCTGGGAATTTATTGACAAATTAATTAAAACTATTGTGTTTCTGGACGTTATCCATCGTCCCGTTTTTTATTTTAAACACAATTTTTCAGAGCCTGCATTCTCTCTCCATCTTCAGGTGGAACCTACTAAGTTGGGTCCAATCGATAGAGCTAGTATATATCTCCGGACACCTGCACCAACACAAAATGGGGTATACAAACCAAGCACAGCACAATCCATCTGCGAGAGTTAAGAAACGCATTAAGAACAATAAAAAAACTCAACTCATCTCAGGCTTAGCATCAGAGTACTATCAGAATAGATGTCATCACTAAGGAGACAAATTCTCTGTATGGTACCAACATAAAGATGCAAATTTCCCACTTAATTTGAACCGTCGGAGTTGTAGTTTTTTACTTCTGCTGCGGTGACGGGAGTTCAGATGGAGAGCTGTCCAAGCTTGGTTGACTGATCGGATTGTCTGTCAGAGACATGTAGGCAGATTCCTTGTATTCCTTCTACGTGGTGTTTGGTTTAATCTGCAAGACCTTCGCTTCTTTCCAAAATAGTTTGTGGCCCTCTTCCTACGCATGTTGGGCTAATTTTGGGTTTTTTCAAGCAGACCTTGTGCCAGGTTATATTTGTGCTCCTTAATGAGCATTTTTAAAGGCCTGCTTGGTTCGCAGATGTAACAACATCGGACACTGCACACACACTGCTTCGGCTTCTGGTCGCCTCTAACAGGTCCAGTTTCCATCAATGCCCCACGGAGTGTATGCTTAGTTCTGAGAATGGTCCTGGCATTGAAACGGTTTCCAGTACGTCCGAATTTCTGGAAGAAGCCTCTAACATATGGGATAATGATAGTGCCCTGGTATGTTGTATCTGAAGAAGAACTGTTGCTTCTCTAAGGCTTCATTATGGAGTTAACAAAGTTTTGTGGATATTCTCTAAGCATCAGAAAATATCAGATATTCCAGATTTCATTGCTGATCCTGACACATGACCTTGGCTTCACTGATCAAACTATGAACGACTCCCATTTTCACGTGATGTGGGTGGTTGAACTTGAAGTGCAGATAACGACCTGTATGAGTAGATCTCAGGTTCACTTTCGTGGCCAGTTTAGGACCCGTCTTCATGACCAAAATATCCGAGAACGGAAGCGTATTATTAGCTTCAACTTCAATTGTTACAAATTTTTAGATCTGAGAGATAGTTAACTTCTCAAGAACTTTACTTCATGAATTTAGTGAAATTAAAGTTACATTTCGAAATACAAAATAAATATTGAAGTAAAATCTTTTCTACGGATGTTATTTACAAAGCAAAGCTAATAATAAAATCAAGGAAATATTTTCTTCCAGTGTGTATTATATTTTGGCATTTACTTACATATTGATATTATTTGATGTCAAATTGCTCCGCGTGTCTGTAAAAATCTGTTTGTTACCATGTCGGCATCATCTGTCGCAAAACCTAGAAACGCATTACTGTCACAAGCTTAATTACTATTGTTTATTTCCCTTGACACTACAGCCCAAGTGGGCCTAGGCCTACCTTCATGAAATTCTCCGTTCACTTGGGTTTTTCTAGATCTTACATATTCGCAGGACTCCTTGGGCGGGTGATCAGCTCGTCGCAAGGCCTCAACCTGTACACAACCACAGAAAAACTCACACACACAAACTAAACATCCATGGCCTGAGTAGGATTCGATCCCACGATCCCGGTTTCCAAGCGAGCGAAGACAGTACATGCCTTACACCGCTCGGCTACCGTGACCGGCTAATTACTATTGGTTACCGATGTTAATTCCGTAAACACTGCTCACATGATCGCGACAGATTTAACACTGAATCGTGTACAAAGAGTGGAACAGGAAGTGCTGTCTTGAAAGTGGAAAGTAAAATTTTTTCTAAAATCCCTCCAAATATGTAGGCTATTAGATGCCTTCTGCATAACGAATTGTCTTAAACAGTCTGTGACGTCATGAGGTGTGGTAGATGATTAGAAAAATTGGAAGTAACCTGATGCCTGCACCTTAATTTTCACTTTCCTACCTTGAAGATAGAAGAAGCAGGTTCCTCCGAAACGTTGTAACATCCTACCAGACTACACGAAGTCACCTCCTGGAAGACAGGGAACCTAATTTTGCATGTTGTAAGATTTTAACTGTGCTATTCAATGTACAATGTTCTATGAAAATCATGGATCACTAGAAATGGAAGCTGGAGGCCAGGAGCTTCATGCTCCGACGATGCTGATGAATTAATTGAACACATGAATGACATCTGCCTACATCGCAAATTGTTGTTGACCTAGAAATCACGTCTTTGAGGCTGTGGGGTTATGAAAGTGCTGCTGGTGGTACTCGCCGTTCTTTGGCTTCAGGGCCCTTTCAATTCAGTTTTAGCCACCCTGCACACCGCTGTAACCCAGACTACCGCTATGTCTTTCTGCTTTTTTTCTCGGAAATGTCGAAACTACTAATTAGAGAGAGGTCAGTGTCTACCAAGACATTCTAATTTTGTAAAGTATGTGATGTTGAAAAAACACGTCATCTATTCATGCTAAAAATACATGTGCCAACATTCCTTAACGAGAACATTGTTTAACTTGAAAGGTGGCAGCGAAAAACTCTGCTCCTTAATTTGAAGCAGGATCACACAGACAGAGCGGTATACATGATCAGTGGCTTTACATAGGTCTGTGCCCTAAGTGTAAGTTACACATACGAACCAAAACTTCCCTTGGGTGGGAAAATGTGATATAAACCAGCGGCAGGACACATCTGTTAGGTTCAAATTATTATGCCTTATTCAAAATTTACATTCAATCACACCTATTTAATTTATGCAATGAAAGTTCGTAGCTGTGAAACTGAATTTTCAAATTTAGAGTTTTAATTACATTAAACAATAAAAAAAATCCTAAATATAAATGTTAATATTGTCGCGTGTTGTCTATGTAAAGCGACAGATAAATTCACGCAGGTCTCGCATTTAGCGAATATTTGTTTGCCAATCGCTTTTACAAACACAAGTACAATTATGATCACTTCTAACGTCTGCGGACGTTTCTTTTTCACTCGTATAATTACTTGCACCGCTATCCTCGGTCAAGTGTCTTGGTCCCATGTCGAAGAAATCTTCTTGCTAGAGTCGAATACAAACTCAATAATACAAACTGGCCGACGTTGGACAGTTATATTGTGAGCTCGGACGCAATAGAAAGCACCTTCTCCCAGGGTTCGATTTCACGTGTTCTATGTTTGTTACCGCTGGAATGCATTATTCCCGCTGTTTCAAACAATTCGTTGCCATGGATATTCCTACGCAACAGTCTTTTTTTCAATTCGTCGCTGTGGAAACTCAACAATTTCCACGTATTCGTTGTCGCGGAAGTAGTGTTCCCACTGCAGCCCTTGCGCAGCGATGGGCGTCATATAGCACGTCACACTATTACTATTGCAAGTAACTCTATATAACTATTATTTCCATCCCTACAAAGGCTCTCCAAATGAACCTATGCTACTTTTATGATGGCGGCTGGCATTGCCCAGATATCCCCGATGCTTCCAATTTAGTGTGCACCACTACAGAACTTGAATCTAATTGAGTTCCCGCTACATGCACCTCCTTATGTTTTTGTTCGAGTTCAGTTCCCTGCTGCGAGGCTGAAGGACAAAATTAGTAATGGGTTTTAACTATCTATAGTCTGGTGTTTGCCCAGGAACGAATTATGTGACCACTTACACTCGTTTCACTTTAAGGAGGCAACTACCCCCTTAGGTACTTCTACCACTTTCATAAAACTTAGCAGCTCTTAACTTCCTCTAGGCAAACCCACACGACGGAAGTTTTACTGCAGCACTAGTCTCCTCGTCACCAAGGGAATGCGGGGGTGGGGAAGTGTCTGGTTGGTTTTCATAATGGGAGAGCAGCACACCGTGTATGCATTGGATGAGGAAGCAATTGGGCCTCTAGGCTCTGTCTGATATTACTTACTTACTGATGGAGTTGAGCCCTTCTGGAGGAGCCGCCAAGTCTGCAGCTACTCAAGAACTTCCCAGCATTTTATGGAACCCGAAGGTTCATTACAGTGTTCACAAGAGCCCTCCACTGATCCCTATCATGAGCCAGACCAATCCAATCCATACCACCCCATTCTATCTATCTAAGATCCATTCTAATATTGTCCCCCCAAATATGCCTTGCTCTTCCCATTGGTCTCTTTCCTTCTGGCTTTCCCACCAATGTTCTATATGTGTTCCTCTTCTCCCCCATTCGTGTTACATGCCCTGCCCACCTCATGTTCCTTCACTTGATCATTCTAATTATACTTAGAGAGGAATACAAGTTATGAAGCTCCCCATTATGCAGTTTTCTCCAATCTTCTCTCACTTCATCCTTCTTTGGTTCAAATATTCTCAACACCCTCTTCTCAAACACCCTCAGTCTATGTTCTTCCCTTAATGTCAGAGACAAAGTTTCACACCCATACAGCACCACAGGCAAAATTTTATTTTTGTATATTCTAATTTTTATGTTAGGCTCAGTCTGATATAAGGTTATGTGAAAATTTGGTTGGCTAGAAACCTTTTATTACCTCCACTTCGCTTGATGAAACGGTTTATGAAGATGCTGCATACGGATGGTGTGCGTTGTACGTATATCCGGAGAAAATTCAGAAGTATAAATATATGTTATATCGAAAATTGGCTTTGGACCATCAATTTGAGAGAACAACAGGCCAAATTGATTGATTAGCATGGGTTCGCTTTAAAACGTGATTAAAAACTTCTTACAGGAAAGTAAGGACTCATATTATGATATGATTGAAAAAAACGTGCTTGATAAATGAAAGGAACGGGCTGTTCGCTACCGTCTGATATATCGACTACAAGACGTTGGCATTTTGAGTGACGAGGAAAAGAAAACTTTATCTATTGTTGAGAAAGTGGAAAAGAGATATCACGGTAGGCAGAATGCCAAAGCGACGATAGCGGGTTACTGCTGGTAACTGAGCGGAGTGTGACTTCCGGCTTTACGCATAAGAGAAGGCCAAAATATGTTATTTTGACAGCATGTAAAATAGATAAAATAGATAAGATAGTTAAAAAAGTAAAAAATAAGGTTATCCCAGTAACAGGCCCATATTGCGGCTGGAAGGATTATGTAAATTGAAAAAATTAACTTCGTCGGGATTTTAGATAGATAGATAGATAGATAGATAGATAGATAGATAGATAGATAGATAGATAGATGGATAGATGGACTGACGGACGGACGGACGGACGGATGGACGGATGGATGGATGGATGGATAGGTAGATAATTTCTTATGTTCAGCCGTATGTACTAGTAAGTGAATATATATAAAAAAAAACAATCTTCTTGATGTGTCCCTTTTTACTGTGTGTAACTTTGGTGTGTACATTATCAATGAACAGAGAGAATCTTGTTCTGACTTCTCTTGACGCTTCAAGTTAACCATTTAAAGAATTTCTCCAATAAAATATATAAGTTAACATGGAGATATCTGAGTACTTGAGCATGGAAAGCGTTACAGGAATTCTCACTCACATTAATGACTCTAAACACATTGCTTTGTAGATACAAATGTAGTGTAATACATGTTATAAGAATTTCGCGATGTAGGTTTTTTGTACTAAAACAATATGAATGTCAAATTAATGTTTATGTTTTATCGCTCAACTAATTATTGTTGTCGTCGCATACTGTTCGCCCATTGCCAACACAAGAGGCGTAGGCCATGACGTGGGGAATGAAGTTCTGCTCAAATGTGCCCGCATACAGATGACTCCAAGGCCCTCTGGCAAACACTGCGACGTCATCTCCTCCATGGGTCTCGCTACTCAGCGGGACCGTAGCCGGAAACTCGTAATTGGCGTCACCTGTGAAATTACCATTTTTATTTGCCACTACAGCCCTTTTTGAGGCCTTGGTCTATTTTTGAGATTCTTAAACCTATACACAGTTGGTAGAACTCCTTAGATGTGAGATCAGCCCCGTCGCGAGACGTCTACCTACGCACATATCAACATAAAAACAGAATAAATGCACACAGACATCCATGCATCGGTGGGATTCGAACCCACGGACCCAGTGTTTGAGCGGTTGAAGATGGTGTGGATTTACCATACAGTGTCATAACATTCAATAGCGCGGACTCTCCTGAAAAATAATGTCTTGGCCCAATCACGTGTGTTAGACATTTGTTCTTTTCATTAAAAGTTAAACAGTTCTGTCTGGTGTAGGTGATGAAGACGAAACTGTTTAACTTTTCATGATACTGTTAGTGTGACGAACCAGAATGAAACAAATCAAATTTATTCTTTTATTTTTGTGAGTAATACAAATTTGTGTGCAGTTCAATATGATCTTGTGCAGGAGAAAAGCTTCAAAATCTAGTATGGCGGAAGTGAAAATACGCGTTTTCCTAAGCTCAGTGTCCAAAAGGCACGATACGTAGAGATGAATGATGTGATTCACGTTTCGGCCTCCTCTACCCCGACATGAAAAGTACGTTATCACAAGAGAAAATGATAGGTGGGCATGACAGCTGAACAAGAACACGAGTTTCATACGTCTGTGATGCAAACCGAATCCTAGTACCTCAGTCAGTATTCTTAGAGTGATTACAGCTCTTCTCCACAATATATTTCGTCAAAAAAAATAATAATGTGTGCAGAAAATTTAGGAGATGCTTTCTCATTTCATTTTCAGGGCTGACAATCTAAATGCTTAAATATTCCTTGTAATAATTTTTCCTATAGGCTCATATTTTAAAGCATGACATAAGGCTCATTTTTAGTGTGTTTTATTCTTCTTTTTCTCTTTATTCAGTTGCCATCTGACCTTCTCCTATTCAGAATTAACGTACAAAAAATATGGCTGCAACCACTTGCTCAGGCTGATTCCTCGCTCGCGGATTTTTTGTCCTGAAAATGGAAGCGATATGTTCCTTCGAAAGTCGATTCACACAAGATCTACACTGGACCACATCCCAGAAGACGGCATTCTTCATAGTCACCGCCGTGAAAATCTCAAATCTTACATTCCCTAAATTAATTTTTACGGAAAAAGTGTCATGATTTATTATTTAAATTTACTGCTTTGTGTCAGGTTCTTACAATAAGCCCTCCTACTGTATATAATTAAAACTTCATACAGAGAAATTGCATGCCCGAGCAGCTAGCCTACTTTTGTTTATAAATGGAGGATCAGTAAAATTTTATGTTAAGGGATACAGAATATATGTACTTACTCATATCATCTCCAGAAATATCATATCTAGTCCCGTCCTCTTGTGGATGTTTGTAGCCTGGTCCATTAGAGTAACTAAGAGTCGAATAAGGAAGATAATCTTCCCAAGACATTCCACCGATTCCTGGGAAATAATCGAGAAAAATGTTGATTTAAATATTTATTGTATCCAACATTTCCAGGCGACTCACATAATAATATTGCATATTTTGGTAAATTACTTTTCTGAAAATATTTAAAAAATATATTATTTTCTGTTACAGACAGAATATTAGAAGCTTATTACGTGCGCTGTGGTAACGATTACTATGGTGAAAACTTAAATTCTGATAAAAGTTCTTCACACACGAAGTCCAACAACATAATTATGGCTCTATAAACATTACATTTAAACTCAATATTTTTTCTGTTACTGATGGAATATTAGAAAACCTTCACATCCACTGTGGCAATAGCCTGTAGTGGGAAAAGTTCTTTACACGCGAGGTTCGGGCAAAATAACTGCAAGGGTATAAAAACTACAGTTAGGCCTTTAGGTCAGAAAATGCCACTACATAAATTTAGTATATGAGCCGTTTTATACTATATAGACGAAATACTATTGTCATGATTCAATTTATATTACTCTAGATTTAAATTATAGGTTTCTCATTTACTTGTACAATATTTTTAAAATCAAAATGGCTTGTGCGAATGAGCAAATATTAGGCCATTTAGGATAAATACATAGACGGAGATACTTAGCAATTATACATGAAAATACAAACGTTCTTATTTTCTTTTATAAGTTACAGATTCTACAATTACGAGGGAAATAAGTTACTGAATTTGTCCTGCCCTTGATGATGATATAATGGGGAACTGCATTGGGGTTAAATACACGAAAGCGTGCTTTGAATAATATATATATCCCCTGTAGTCAAAAGGTTTCGTTAAATACCGTATTTACGCATGTATAGGCCGCACATTTTTTTGCCAAAAATTCAAGAGGAAAACTGGGGTGCGGCTTATATTCGAAATATTCGAAATCACACTTCTTTTAAAAAAAAATATATTCATAATTAATAATACAGGGTGTTCTACTTATATATATACATATATATATAGACGTGTCCGGGACATGTAATTTGTAAGTTACAGCTGAAAGAATAGTGCCTTAACATATTCAATTTTTGTTATCAGCTCTGATGTTTGTATTGCTTGATAGGTCTGCATGTTTTGCCACTTCTGCTTACAGGCAACCACTACAGAGATTTCCTCTCACACGATCTGCCAGTGCTGCTGGAGGATGTACGAGTATCAGTGGTAGAGCACAAATGTTTTACATGCAAGATGGTACTCCGGCACATTTTAGCCATGCTGAGGTAGATGTTCTCAGTAACACCTATCATGACCGATGCATAGGTAGAGGAGGACCCATTGAGTGGCCTCCACACACGCCAGATCGTTATCCTCTGGAGTTATACCTGTAGGGACATTTAAAATCCCTCTTTCATGCAGCTCCTGTTGACAACGAAGAGACACTTCATCATGGCATTGAGGATTCCTGCCAGACTATCCGCAATTACCCCCGATATCTTTTGACGGATGCGTAGTAAATGATGAGACGTGACGAGGCGTGCATTGAATTCCATGGAGGACATTTTGAGCACTTATTATTTCAGCTGTAAGTTAAAAATTAAATGTTTCCGGACATGTGTTGATATGGATACTTTTCTTCTTTGGTATGTGGAAAATTTGTCCAATTTTTGTCCGAACGTTTCGGTTACACTCTGTATAGGCAACACCTCCAGAAAACTTTTCCAGGATTAGGCTACGAATGTGTGTGAGGAAATATATTATTTTACTGAAGTTTACAGGTTCATCACTAATTATTTGTTACGTAATAATATTGAGCTATGTTAGGGGAAGCGGACTGCGTTCTTCTGGCAAATAGCGGGGTGTTTTGAATTAAGTAGTGAACTTTCCTGTTTCTTTTTGACAGGCATATATTTACCTAGATGAGCGACTGTTAGCTTCTCAAGACTCTATTCCATGTAATCAACTAGTTCGTTATAAGCATTACATATAAAAGTGAAATTATTCTGAGCACTGTTTTAGCAGAGGATAAAATTTAATTACTAGATCATAACCAATTTAATAAATGCCTGGTTTGTTTTCCGACTTGACGATGTCACCTCACTGAAACATACCTGCGCATTGTGTCGCAAGAAATGCGTTACTGAAAGATACAAGGATTATAAAGGCTCACTTTATAGTAGATTGTTCCTTTATCATTATGAAGATACATGTTTATATTGTAAAATTTCCGTTTTTTTTCTCATATAGGAATGTTACAAATGTTTGAAACCTTCGACATTTCGTCTCTTGAAATGTAATTCCTTTAGGAAGACGTTATCATTCTCCCCTATGATGGTCAGGCAAATTTCTTCTTCCTTTACTTAAACTTACTAAGTATTTTACATAGACTGAGGGTGTTTAAGAACAGGGTTTTGAGGAGAATATTTGGACTGAAGAGGGATGAAGTGACAGGAGATTGGAGAAAACTGCATAATGAGGAGCTTCATAACTTGTACTCTTCTCCAACTATAATTAGAATGATCTAGTCGAGGTGGGCAGGGAATGTAGCACGAATGGTGGAGGAGAGGAATGCGTATAGGATATTGGTGAGAAGCCAGAAGGAAAGAGACCACTGGGAAGACCAAGGCGTGGGTGGGTGAACAATATTAAAATGGATCTTAGAGAGACAGAATTGGATGGTATGGATTGGATTGTTCTGGCTCAGAATAGGGACCAGTGGAGGGCTCCTGTGAACACAGTAATGAAATTTCGGGTTCCATAAAATGCTGGGAAATTCTTGAGTAGCTGCAGATTTGGCTTCTCCTCCAGAAGGGTTCAGCTCCATGAGTAAGTAAATATTTTTTTATTTTTTATTGCTAGTGAGGTGGGACTAAGTCCCTTGCACTGCGGCCACTTCTGGCCTATTGTACCAGCCCCAGATGATAGGTGAGGGTGATTATGGAGCAATTAGTGGAAAGAAGATTGGCAGGGGAAGCCGAAGTATTCGGAGAAAACCTGCCCCAGCGCCACTTTGTCCACCACAAATCCCACTAGACCAGACCCGGAATCGAACCCGGGCCGCCGCGGTGGGAAGCCAGCGACTAACCGCTTGAACTATGGCGCGTCAAGTAAGTAAGTAAGTAAGTAAGTAAGTAAGAAATTAAGTAAGTAAATAAGTAAGTAAGTAAATATGTAAGTAAGTAAGCAAGTAACACCTGCTCTAGCAGTTCTCTTCCAAGAATTTACGTATATTTTTCCATATCTTTCAGGAAAGATCTCGTTCCTTGTTCTCGCTGAGAGCTTTTCGAATAACAGTGTTTTCCCCATGATGTATTTCCTCCTCCGTCCAAAGGACAGTATGGCGGCAGATTTGCTACCCAATGTTTCCAATACACCCCATGCAATGCCATTCCTTACAATGCTATTGGAACGGATATACCAATGTGACTCGGTCGTCAAGTCCTTGTTGGTGGGAGCAGATTACTCTGGTTGATGGAGAGATCGGAGTTTAGGCAGTAGAGACTTATGAGGCGCAACACTACTTCTTACCCACCAAGAAAATTATCATACAGACTATGTTTCAAACACTGGACGTTATCTTCTGGTTAAGAATCAATTAAAATTACATGAAAAAGCAGATTCTCACTATTTCAAACTCCTTTTTATTGCTAGTGGAGTGGGAGTAAATCCCTTATACTGCGGCCACTTATACTTAATGGTTTTTGTTGTTCAGAAATTGCCATAACCTCTGAAAGCGTGCACATTTTGTAAACTGAAACTTCTTTATCTTAATTTTATAACGTACGAGCAGGTTTTACCTTCAGTTGTAGGCTGCTTACCTAAGATGTTGTTTCCTCTAACAGGGTAGCCATTTACACTCAACGTATGCGCATGATCGGCTGTGACCACAATTAGGGTGTCCTCTTCGTCTGTGAGATCTGCTGCGACTTTTACGGCTTTTGCAAATTCAAGAGTTTCATCCAAGGCTAAACGTGCTTTCGTGGCGTGGTGTCCCATGTCAATACGTCCACCTGTGGAACATATCGCCCCAGTTTTCAGGGGCGAATACTGTGATCAAGGTACCAGCGTCAGAGCTCTCTTTAGGATTTATATTGTCACATGGTAGACGCGTGACTATGGACAGGGTTTGGATTGATGATCAAATATATTGGACCCTTTGATAAAGCGCGGCTCTACACTTTACAATTCACTATTACACACACACACACACATTAATACCCACAGCCACGTCTTTAATAGCCGTTGTTCCGTAGGGGCTTCTAACGGCGGACGTTCCCCCTCCTCTGTGTTCCCCATCTGTCCCCGGGCTCATCTACCAGATTCTCACAACTACAGGCATAACAACTGAACCTCAGCAGGTCTCTGACTCGCTCACCAACAAACCCACTCCACTCCACTAACTAACTCTCACTAACTGTCCTGGTTATAACATCTGGACATGGACCGCACAGAAAACACTGTTCCATTACTGTTGTTTAGGACAGTTTCCTAGTAACGGCCGTTGTCTGGTTGTTTGTTTCTCGGTCGTAGTTTAGCAACAAGTCTACATGTCACAATATGTTTGTTCATGGCCCCTCTCCGTACTAGATTTCATGTATCTAACTTCAGTGATTTATTAAATATTTTCCTCAAACCAATGTCTATATATAGGATTCATGGAGCCGCCATTTTGTTCTGTATTCTACAAAACTTCGCGATAATAAACATTGTAATGAAGGTTGCACATTTTTAAAAATCTGTTAAAACACATGATTTCAAGATCCCACATTAGATGCTATTATTGCTTCCACTCTATAATTTCGCATGATCGACATGCTGTTATTACCAACTGCAGGAAACCAAAAGTTACTAGATTATCCGTGCGTATAAAATTTCATAAAGTTCATTCAATTGGTTCAAAAACTGAAAATGTGGACTCTCAGACACATAGGTAGACATATCAAACCTCCATCAGTATGATCTTATTGACCCATTTTCCGCAAGGAAGAGAAAACGGGCTAGTAACAAAAAATATATTTACCTTCGACAAATAAAAAGTAACCATTTGGATCTTTCTTCAGTGCCTGCACTGCAAAGTTTGTCATCTCCTCCAGTGTTGGTTCCTTTCTCGGGTTCGCCAACAAGTGGTACTCCAGATGATCTCTATTAAAAAGTCCTTAAAGAGAGGAAAATATCTCCAGTTGCCTTAGGTCTGTAGTAAATTCGAATCTGTAGGATAGAGATGGGTATTCTGAGAGTTACTCACCAAGCACGTAATCCGCGGCAGTGGGGTCAATACTCAGAAGTTGGTCCCTATTCCACATGTACCTAAAGCTAATATTACGATTCAACTTGTCATTTTTCCAACNACATCCTAGAAGACGGCATTCTTCATAGTCACCGCCGTGAAAACCTCAAATCCTACATATTTTCTCTCCAGTTCGTGAATCGGAATTAGGTGGATATTTAAATATATTAAATTAATTTAAAATTATACTAAAGATAATTGCTTGATAAATAAGAGCAAGTGGATATATGTCATATCCCATTTACAATATGGGCCTCGGAGAAAACTTTGTAGACTTGTGTATTGCGACCACAAGAAACTTGACAGTGAGTACCTGACAGATGCCGTTTGTAGTCGCCCTCGGCATACCATTCTATGATATATGCACAATTTTACACAATATATGCTTACAAAAGCTTCTGAACGAGGCATACTACAACTGCTTTAATATAAAAGAGTGGGAGGAAAGAAGAGGGAGAGCAATGAAATTAAAACGGAAGATGAAATAAATGGAAAAGAAGTGCATGAGAAAAGAGTAAAAAAGTTAAAACAAGGGAAAAAAGAGAGGAAGAAAGAGTGAGGATTTCTTAATGTAAAGGGTGTAGAGGGATAAGGGGAGAGGATTGACGGCATAACGGGCAAAAGGCGATTCAGAAAGAAATGCGGAAGAAAGATACGATATAAGAAATCGAAATGGTTGGGGAAACGGAAAAATGGAGACAGAGATGTAACGATACGAAATGAATGATTTGTTTTCGGGAGACTGTATACAGGAGTAATAAATAATGTGGTATGCAGGCCAGTTGCTAGGCAACGACCGCGATACAAACAACTAGACAACGGCCGTGACTAGGCGACGTCCTGTAAATAACAGAGGAACAGTTTTTCTACGCCATCAGTGCCCTGATTTCATATGCACGACAGTTTGTGAGAGTCAGTTGAAATGAGTTGAGGTGGTGGGTGAGTGAGTGATTTAGTTAGTGAGTCAGAGAAGTGTTGAAATTCAGTCGTTGTGAGCCGTTGTTGTGAGAAGTATGTAGGTAAGGTCGGGATAGTTGGGAAACCCAGAGAAAGGAGAAAGTCCACCGTTGAAAGCCGCTACTGAGCAGCGGCTATGGGAGACTGAGAGGGCTTTATGTGTGCTGTAGTTACAGTAATCTTTGGAGTGTGTAACTCAGTGAGACTGTCGTAATTATTTGTACTTAGGTTCCGTACATGTTCAATAAATACGATTACCAATCCAAACCGCATCTAAGGTCACTAACTTTGTGACAAGTTGTGCCAGAAGTGGATTTGGATTGACAAGATTAATTGGATTTGATAGAATTGTTTCAATCAAATTGAGGCAAAATGGATGCCTGGCTAGAAGAAATGAAGACCGTGAAAGCGACAAACAGACGCCAATCGGAAGAAAGGAAAGGAAATAAGAGCCAATAAAGAGAAGTTTGAGGTCCTTCAAGGTGCCCTCTTCTCCCGGATCGATATCCATGAAGCCAGGACAGAGTCCACTCAAGAAGAAATAAAATCCAAGATGGACTCCCATCATGGGAAGTTGATGTCGAAAATGAAAGCGGGTCAAGAAAAAACAAAGACCATGAGACGGGGGACACGGATTTGGAGGTAAATCCAGAAGAAATGAAGACTGTAGAAGAATATTAGGAAGTACCTAAAGGAGAGGCTGCGGTAGAAACTGTCTGAGCGCTGAAGGACCGATATGGGGATCCCCATCTAGCCGTAGAGCGCTGCCGAGAGCCGAAGAGACGGACCCAGAGGGCGGTGGTGGGTCCAGGAAGAAGTTGCCCGCCGCCCCCCGACGGATGACCCACCGTGCCATTCCTGCACCGCTCAACACAAGCACAGCTCCCGGAAATGACGAAATGGTGCACGCTTGTAGGCCATTAGGGACTAATAGGCTTAAGTAAAGAGCAATGGGGCATGTAGGCCCATTGCTAGGCCACTACTTCGAAATAAGCGACTAGGAAACGTGAATTACTACTAAACGGCCCGTAAGAGCAAAAGAGGAAAGTGTTTTCAGTGCGGTCCGTGTCGCGATGTTATAAGCAGGACGGTTAATTAGCGAGACTCAGCTCAGTTGAGTTGAGTTATTTGGTTGGTGAGTGACTGAGTTTGTCAGTGGGTTAGAGAAGTGTTAAGGTTCAGTCGTTTTGAGCTAGTGAAAAGGGGAATGTGGACACTAGTGTGTGTGTGTGTGTGTGTGTGTGTGTAAAATAGTAACCTGTAAAGTGTAGTCACCCGCTGTATCAAAGAGTTCAATAAAGTCAATCATCAATCCAAAACCCGTCTATAATCACTCACACACGTGACAATAATAATGAGCTATGTCTATATGTGTTTATATGGGATTATTTTCAGTATTTTGAAGTTGCGTGTTTGAGTTGAATTCTGCACAAGGTGAGGGTGATATTAAACAGATGCAAACCACAGCTGAGCTGGGCGACAGACTTTAGTATATGTCCCCAATAACAAATTCAATGGAAATGCTTTCAGTAGTGTCCGAGATATAAAAAGGATCCAGCAAAATGGCGATGAACTCTGATACTGTTTGCTTTGAGTACGTAAGCAGAGGGCACGTTTCTATTCATAAAAAGCAAATAATGAGGCGGTGCGTGGGACGAGTGTGCAGGTTTATCAGAGAATGATGTACTCTTCGTAACGACAGATGCTTACCTTGATATTCTTGCCCGGGATCCTGTTAACAAGTTGTTCCGCGATGTCATCGCAAATATCCGGGTCTTGCCCGGAGTTTCGGACCTCTGCGTCATTCTCCCAGTCCCTGTTGGCGATGTGGGCGTATGTACCAGACGGAGACGCGTGCGTAATTCTAGTCGTCGTTACAACGCCCGTCGATTTGCCTGCGTCCTTGAGCAAAAACACAAATTCCGTGAGTCAAACATCACTTCACGATCACCAACATGAAGTTTGTGTTTCAGAATTTTTGTTAAGTGTAAATAAGTGACGGGCATTAGGTAGCGTATTTGGTTGAGGTACTATGCTTCAAGCCTGTAGATAGCGGATTCGATTCCCGATGAGGTAATTCTATTTTTCAAGTGACTTGGCACTTCCAGCAGTACTATGGTCCTGGGGTCGTCTCAGCCTATCATAGAAATGAGTACCAGGAATCTTCCTAGGGGGTAAACGGCGGCGGGCGCGTAAGGCTGACAATCTTACCTCTATCTGTGAGCTGATTGTTAGAAAATGGGGAAGACACGACGTCTCACAACGCTATAGGCCTTCATGGCCTGTTACAAGGAGAGTTTTATTTTTTAGGAAATAAGTTACCCACAATATAAGTTAAATATTATTAGGAGTCATTTTCTGAAGTAATATCAAGTGATCTGTTTACCTACTTAACGTACTTCATCCTCTAGGAAGACTTGGATATTTCCCATGGGTTAAATGCGGCCGGAACATAGATATTATATAAACATATTTTCAAGAATAAGAATATATGGGTCTTTCACAATTCCATCTGCTACAAACTTTTGTGACTCAACACATAGCTACAGAAAAATTAACTTAACTTTTATTAAAGTTTTTGTTTTGGGGTCCTCAAAATATTTTGCAGGATATGTATGTCTGTTTTGTGCCCTCTAACAAACACTCAGTCAGTTGATTCTTCCTCACAAACATTTGTATAAACGTATTGTGACGTATTTGCGCTATGCAGGATACCACCTCCCCCGCCATCGGTGACGTAACACCTTCGGAGCACCACGTCACAGCATGTTACCTCGCCTTCGCGCATTTTAATCCCTAAAAGTTAATTGGCTACAATCCCAATATTTCTCTGGTTTTGAAAGTTCTCATGAACGCCATGTTGGTGCTGAGGACACGGATTGGAATCCTGTGGAAGGTGGATGGTACCAAATGACACGAGCTTTGGAATGAAGTTACAAAATATAGCCAGAAGGTCGAAATTTATTCGATTTCACGAAAGAAACAGACGGAACTAAAGGTTATAATATTGTGAAGTGCTGCCTAAAAGCCGGACTATGGAACATCCATCGCGGCGCAAATAGGAAGGAGAACGCATAATTCAGCGTTCGTTGCAGGTCAATGAATAACATTTCCTAAACAACGGAATGTAATGAAATATTGGAATTCTAACAGTGAGTTTCCACGGTTACACCGAATTTTTCGAAGCGTTGTATAAAACGAGAAATCCAAATTATTGAGAAAGGTGATACATAAACGGTCCGCAGAATGACTATTTAAGGCAGTTGAATGTACCAGTAATGATAGATACGACCTCTCTTCAGAGAGGGCGCCCCACATGGACAGGTCAGTAACTTTAATTTAAAATGTAACATCTGGTCATGAACCCCAGCCGGGGCTCGACACCAAGACAGACTGACTGACCGTCAGTAGCAATGTGTCTTTGACTTTGACAGATGGGACAGTTGAGTTCTAGCAGTTGCCGAGAACAGTTGAGTTCTAGCAGTTTCCGAGCAAATCAGCAGACACTGCAGCGATATTAACGGTGCAAGAAGAATTGTGATAGTGAAGAGGAGAATTCTAGAGGACGGTATAGGTGATAATAATTATACTTGTGACTGTAAAAGAGTGTGTTCATAAATATTCGCTCAAATCCGGAAACCCACCTGAATTATTGTCGCGTTACCTAGGAAACACATGACAATATTTTATTGTGCTATTCTTATTAAAATAAATTTTGTGCACCGAATCACACGACATACCGAACATATGAACATGTAGTTGCTTGATCCATTTCTGGTTGACTAGCTGCATATTATTCACTGTTAACTGAATCGTACCCTCGGTTACACAAATGGAAACAGAAACTGTAGTGTTCTTACCTGTGACCACTTGAGAATCGATGAAACTTGGTTAGAAGTGTTCCTCATAGCTGCACAGTCGTCCACTTTTACTCTTCCTGTCACACCTGCGGTGCCAATGTTGGCCTTGACGCCACTCAGATAGGCCGTGGCGCTGCACGCAGAGTCTGCAACTTGGCTGTCCACGCAGTAGGTCTGGGTTCGTGGTTACGTCATGTAATAATACAATTTCTTTCATCAGAACTAACAAAGAATTAAATTAACTAACGAACTGGGTGGTAAGTTTATGTAACACGGAGGAAAATATTTAGTGTTCAGAACTATACTATCATTCTATGATAATTCAACAAAATAAAACATTTTTTAATAAGAATAATATTCAAGGCGTTTTAGACGCTTTCCAGTCACAGTACTGTATAATGATAATTTTATTAAGTGACATGAGCAGTACTCTTACTCTGATATTAAAGACTACGTGTACACGCTGGTGCATCCATTCCACTCACATGTATGTAATGCAAGTTACGTCAAGTAATTTATGCTTAAATCATCGTTAAATAGCCTGAAGATTTACTTATAGACATTTAGTATTTTATTGCAAAAATTAAACTTATTATAATTTTAATCGGGATTGTAAACTGAAATTAAAATTATGATCTCAACTGCAATTACAATTATATATATCTGCTATTTAAGGAGTCAATTATATATATATATCGATTTCTTAGCTGAAGAGAAGGTACGAATGAAGGAGCAATGAAAGAATACGGAAGCTGATTTTGAAGATTGAAAC
>NW_019743156.1:303817-350425 GCF_002891405.2 Cryptotermes secundus | reverse complement strand
GAACATTTTATTTCAAATGTTTTAAACTTTTAAATATTTTAACATTGACGGCTCAATTTGAGGGCATTCTTCGGATGGAATGCAAGAATTGTACGTGCATTCAACGCTACTAGAAAGTGTTGTGCTTTTACACTCCGACATCTGTAGCAGTGTTCACGCAGCTTACATACTGTGTAAATTATACAACGCCAGTGGTTTCATGTGTTTGTAAACGTGCCCCTGATGATGGTTTATTTTAAACCGAAACATGTAGGGCGAGTGAAATAAATAAGTGACCTAGAAACATTGTTACACTCGACGGATTATTCATTGACAATTTGTGATAAAATAAATATGTGAGTTCAGAACAGGGTTGACTGTCTGTGAAGTAAAGGGCAAAGTACATGAAGCAATATCGGGTACCAATGGAGTGAATTCATGTAGTTACTCATATATTCTCATATATAATCCATTCTGAAGAATTTTGTCTCCTTGGACATAACGCTGTGTAGGCCGTTGAATGTCAACCGACGTTTGCGGGTAACATGTCGTCACTATCTTCAGAGTCGAAGGATAAGCCGAGCAAGAAACTAGCGCGACAGGATGTGGTAAGCTCCTTTCGGATTATTCCCCGGAGGCTACATTACCTCCCTCAATTTCTATTGACTTTCAGTGGACTACACAGCGTCACATCCCTTCATAACCTCAAACCTTACAAAATCCTTCCTCTTCAGCTCTCTCAGTGTTGTAGTGATTTAGGCATCTTCTGTTTCCTGATGAACACGAGTATTTCTTATAGACCTACGTACTGTATAATTCTTAGTTCTTAGTTTCAATTCTTAGCTTAAAATAATTTTCGAAATATGCACTATCAGAAAGACGGCCGGTCATTGTAGCCGAGCGGCCTAAGGCATGTACTGTCTTCGCTCGAACGGAAGCCGTGATCGTGAGTTCGAATCCTACAGAAGTCATTAATGTTTTGTGTGTGTTTATGTGTATGTTTATTCTGTGTTAGCATTGTCCTATGTTTAGGTAGAGGTCTCACGACGAGATGATCACTCATCCGAGGTGTCCTACCGCCCATGAAACGATCTTGGAACTGAGAAATCAGAGGCCAGGGAGGAAGGAGGCCGTAGAGCTAGTGAAAAGAAAATTATCAGAAAGAAATGTATTTTGTTACTTATTTTGTGATCAGTAAGGTCAGTAAACTCAAACATTTGTGCAGCAGATTCAGAATGTACGAGTTTCACTATGCTTACTAACGCAAGCTTACTTACTGCAGTGTGTCTCACCTTAGAAAGTCCAGTATTGGGGAACTCTTCAAAGGAAAGCTCTGTTTCCTCCCCTGGTGCCCCTTGGGATTGTCCAAGGTACGCTCTGGCAGCGGCCAATGTTGGGATCGAGAAGCCGTCCCCCAGGAACATAATAACATTCTTTGCTGGCCCTGTGATAGCTTTTCTTGCCAATTTTGCACTCAAAACGCTCTGAGCCTTGTTAATCCAGAACTCGGAATCTGAAATAACAAACAACATAAAGTAAATTTGTTTTAATACATGGGAAGAGCTTATCACTTACTTTTCTTTGTTACGACACGAATCGCATAGAAAACAACACGTCTAACAATTATCCTATTGTTGTGTGAGTACTTGTTGCAGCGGTAACGTTATCCAGCAAAGATAAACACGCGGACTGATGGGAGGGATTCATGAAACATGCTGCTGAGATGTGCTGAGATACGATTATATACACGCCAAGTCTCACAAAGATTGGTTCAGGCATTCAAAAGTGATGGGGGATATACAGAGAGCATGGTAATCTTATAAGCTTACTTTTATTTTTTCAAAATAAGGAAAGTAGGCTAAAGGTTACTTATTACTGCCATGATCACCTTAGTAGCGTAGTTGCTTGAAGCACTATCCTACATGCCGGAAGGTCGGGGGTTCGTTTCATGATGAGGTCATTAAACTTTTCAATTGATCTAGGTGCTTCCAGCGCACTATGGCCCTGGGTGTCATTCAGCCTCTAAGAGAATTCAGTACCAGGAATCTTCCTGTGGGTAAAGGACGGCCGGAGCATAATACTGACAACCTCACCGCCATCTATGTCCCGATTTTGTAGAAAATATTGGAGCCTCGACGTCTGACAATTCTATGGGTCTTCACAGTCCCTTATAGGGATAGATTTATATTTCTTTTTATCTTTTAACCTATTCTAACCCAATGAACTAACGAAATTGACCAAAGTACTGTACTAGTTATCTAATTAATGTGCTAAGCAGCGAGACTTGGCTTATCATGTTTTTAATTTAGTCTTCTCATACTCGTGTTCCAACGAACTCCGAGAAAAAGAAAACATATCAATATTTCAAGTGCACTAAGACACATTATTCAATTAAATTTCCTGAAACACTTGGAAAGAATGAGTTTCTGGGTTTCTTGCATCGTCTAGTATTCTGAAAGAGAACAATTTTCGGAAACTGGATGTATTTCCGTCCTCAGGATATAAGGCTGAAGGCATCTACTCTACTCTGCTGGTCCGTTAGAAAGACAGAAACTAGGTCACAAAATTAGTTCACCACAATCTAAATCTTCATTGAAATATTCTAAAAAAATAGTTAGCTTTCAAGATGCAATATATGTCCAACAGAAAATTACAGCAATTCTATTCTAAGCTGAAATGTTTTGTATATAGTACTACAATGGACGAATTCATAGACCTAACTTCGTTTGTCTGATCGCTATGGAATGAGTATGTTTAAATGTATTCATCAGTACAAAAAATTAACAAGAAACAAAATATCTTACTGGGTAATATACTATTCATCCACCCTCCCATCCAGTCACCTGTCTACCTATTTATCTATAGCTCTACAGTCCTCGTGGACCTTGGCCGCTTTTTCAGTACAGGACCATTTTTGAGAAAATATTAGTGGCTCAACTAGTCAAGAAATCCTGTGACTTCCATTGCACAGAATGTTCATTACTGTGACTGCTCCCTGTCCCTAGCCAGAATTATCCAACATACATCATCACATCTTATTCACTTACGGTTTATTTTCGCTACTAATGGCAGTTTATACTTGAGTTCAGAAACTGAAGGAGAATCACTAAATTAGAAATAATTTGATAAATTTAAATATTATACTATATTTATCTATTATTTAATTATTTGGATAATGTCTTCGTTGAAACAGGCAACACCTACTAGTCCTTACACAGACACACTGTTGCTCTACAGCCATGACCTTCACCGATAAAGTGTTATATACATCGTTACTCACCATCTTCTGGGTTGTAGTCCTTCACATGCCTCAGACGTCTTGTTCTGTGAGTCTGGTGAGCAGTGTCTGAAACGTAAACATCGATCATGAAAGAAGCATGTGTGCACGTGAGTACATGGATGCACAGAGCTCTGAACTTGTCTTATGGGCAGTTGGATGGATGGATGGATGGATGGATGGATGGATGGATGGATGGGTGGATGGATGGATGGATGGCTGGATGGATGGATGGATGGAAGGAAAATGGTGCCTGACTCTTCAGTAAAAGGAGAACGGTAATACTTTCTATGTCATCTGAAAGCATATATAAAACTATGTAGGCTTTGAGGGTCTCACAGCAGTGGTTAAGAAGAGTTCTGTATTCTGGGACATAACGCCATGTAGTTGCTACTAAACATCGGTTGACTTTCAGCAGATGACAATGTGTTAAATCGCAGGACATAGATCTCTTCATATTGACGCTGCCAGAGAGATTCGGGATCTTAGCTCATAAGGGTGAAGGGGGGGGAGGAAAGCAGAGTACCACTGTTCTAATTGTATAATTTATAGCGTCAACTCCTAATTTTGTCTAGAAGTTGATCATGAATCTCACAATAAAGAGACCCCACACAATAAATCCAGGTACGCAGAGACCTACCTGTACTACACATGCATGAAATTACAAACACGTTTCCCACCCTTTTTTTATTCAAAGAAGGAATTGCGTTAGAGTGAGCCTGATGTTTATGGCCAGTTATTAAAGTCACATTTACCAGAGGGCGTTGCTCTGCCTTAGATACATGCCCCGAACAGAGTAAACAACAGTGTTCCTGTCGAGAAACGTGCTTAGAGAGAGGACATCGAGACATTGCACCCTGCTCTTTCCTAAAAGAGACTATTCGTGCTTGTCTCTTCTCTTCCTACGTGTCTCGAATGTTTACTACGCAAAACACGAGATCTATTCGGAAAGTAACTTCCATCTATTTTTGGCAACTAATGTAGGAACGGGGGAGAGCTCGCGCATGCGAGGTAGCGTCATGTGACTCATTGCCTTGTAAACCATCACATAACTGTTCACCTAATGTTTGTTCTTGTCTCTGCAAAGTATGTTATGATGTTCCTGCTACTGACAATCCCGTCAGCTGCGAAAATCTATCGTGAACTATGAGCAACGGTTTACGGCCAGAAGGTAACGACAGAAAGAACTGTAAGACAATGGTGGAGAAGTTTTGAAGTTGGGCTGGCGAATAAATGTTCACGGTGAAGAGAGAAGTGGTCGGCTGGCCGTCTGTAGTGAATGATGAGCTTGTTCAAAATGTTGACTAAAATGTTTGTGAGAACTGTGCTTCACAATTTCAGAACTTTCGTATATATTTCCACAAATTTCACGCTATAATCTACGAGATTATCAAAGTTAGGCTAGGCTATCGTCGTTAATTTTGTAAAAGATGGTTTCCTAAAATTCTCAAAGGTGCGCACAAAACTCAGAGAATGGCTTTGATTTTGAATTTTTAGAACAATGCCACAGAAATGGTAACGAATTTCTCAATTATATCATATGAATAATAAGTGATGAAACTTTGGTTTCATTTATGACTGTTGAAACCAAAGAGCAGTGAACGCAATAGATGCATACGCAATCACCAAACAAGTCTAAAAAGTCTGCCTGCCAGAAACCTGGCAAGCTCCCAGTGTTTGAGCGCCCGAAGGTGTTCCTTGCCTTAGGCCTCACGGCCACCGAGACAGGTCTCGGAGAATATTCAGGATCTTATTTACAGTGGCCGAGAACGTTGACTCAGACAATGAATCCTCTGACTTGTGTGCGAGTAGTGGCCGATTCGAATCTCGTTCGGGACAGCGAATATCTTGACTGAGATTACTGTCAGTTTCCTTCAGTTTCTTCGGAGAAATTCCGAAATGCTACCTCATACGAGTTCACGGCCGCTTCCTTCCACGTTCAAGCGAAATCATTGTTAATTAATATCTTAACATTCGACGCTATGCACTGTAATTTGAACTACTAACAAGGACGTTAAATAAATTGCACGCAATTATAGTGACAATAAATTTTAACAAAAGTAATATGTAATGATGTACCTTCACAACTTGTACTCTTCTCCAAGTATAATTAGAATGCTCAAGTCAAGGAGGATGCGATGGAAAGGGCATGTAGCATGGCATAGCATGGAGAGGAGGAATGAATATAAGATGCTGGTAGGAAACCCGGAAGGAAGGAGACCACTGGGAAGGCCAAGACGTAGGTAAGTGGACAATATTAAAATGGATCTGAGAGAGAGAGGAAGGGATGGTATGGATTGAATTGATCTGGCTCAGGATAGGGACCACTGGAGGGCTCTCGTGAACACGGTAATGAACTTTCGGGTTCTATAAAATGCTGGGAAGTTCTTGAGTAGCTGCACAATTGGCAGGTTCTCAAGAAGGGTCAGCTGCATGAGTGAGTGAATATCTAATGATGAGTTCCTATAAGTGTCGATTGGTGATGTGGTCTATCCTCGTTCACCACTGTTTGTGGGGAAAATTGTTAAAGAGCATCCGTCACCATTACTAAGAAATATAAATAAAAATGGAACAAAATTAAACGAGTAAACAGATCCGTCAACATAACGTAAATATTTTCAAATGAAGAAGAAAATACGTAAATACTGTCGTGTCACTACTATTTATTATGTAAAGATGATGCTACTTGTTTCTACCTTTACAGGTTATCATCAGACGAAACTAAAACCAAGTTCTTAAATTGTTTTAATACAGATTCATGTTACGATCTGCCGTCAACATGACAACGATTCCACTTTGTAGACCAAAGTAGACTAGTGACAGACTCACGTGTCTTGTAATGTGTTATGTCCTAGATTAAAATAAATACGATAAAATGAAATAAAATTGAAAGATATACATTTTTAAAATATGGAACAAGATTACTGAAGCCATCACAGTTTGGTATTGAAGTGTGACAGGCCATGTATAACAAAGACAAATTTATTAAAGGCTTGAAATTTGCAAAATATCTTTATGTTCTCTCTGTATAAACAGAACGATGTATTAAACCTACGCATAAATAAGAGGTTATATTTATTTTAGAAATAAGAAATATTATGCTACAGACGTGAGAAATGTATATATCTATTCTTCCACACGTTTCACTTCATGTAGCCGAACTTCTTCAGGAGCGATGATGTATGTGAACAGAACAGTATAAAAGAATGAATTTTACGCATGATATATTGTGAGAATGGGTAGGCAACTGGAAATAAAATAACTTGGTCAACCTACTTTCGTAGCCTGCATAAAATCTAGATTCTTTGAAGCATTATATAACCTCAATAAAAATAACACATTCTTGATGACACTTCCTTAGAGGTGACGCTTCCATTGTTGACATTTTCTTAATTTTTCTTCGGCATCACTTCAAGGTCGAGCATGTGCGCTGTAGGTTTTCATTTTGGTAGCTCGACTTCAGGCTGGGTTGACGGATAAGCTGCTGAGGATATTGTCACGTGCATGAGTGACTATCGACGTGATTTTGGATTGGAGATTGGATTTATTTACCAATTTAACACACGACTCGTGACTATACTTAATTATAGCACCATTGCTAATCTCCACACTTTACAAATCACTACAGCACATGCTAAGCCTCCTCAGTCAGCTGCTTCTTCACCAGTCGTTTCCTGGTAACGGCTTCTAACAGTGAAGATTCTTCATCTTCCGTATTCACTTCGTTGCCCACTGGCACTCAACTGCACCAAGTATTTTATTCACAGGCTCCCTTACAACGCTCTTACAATATTCTTACAACCCTCTTAGAATTCTCTTACAATTGAGTAAATTCTAAACTTGTTCCAGTTCCTTGACAAGGACCGCATAGAAAACACTATTTATTTTTTTTAAATCCAATTGGTTCTGTTGGAACGTTTTTCGAAGACGTTACTTAGTAACGGCTGTGTATATTTGCTTATTAAAAATTTGTTGCCTAGCAACAGATGTTTCGTTGTTTGTTTCCAGGTCGTTATCCAGTAACAGGTCTACAAGCTACACTATTGTCTCTTCAGGAGAATTCTGGGGTCGTATCCTGAAGTACATCCTTGAAACCTTTCCTGACATATCATTTATGATAGACCTTCCATCTCATTCGAAATAATAAAGTATTTACAGTTCGAAAGTGCCATGAAATAATATAAGGCTCAAACCCATCTGATAAAGATTCACACTGGTTTCTTAGTTTCCAGTCTGATGTGTACAATGAACGAACTGTAAGGAAGGTAAATTTGTCCTGTGTTTAACTGATTAAGCACTACGCCATGAAGGCGAATGGGGGAGTGGATGTATGGATCCACATTTTCTTGACCTTGGCATTAGTTGGAAGTGAGTGGTTAGCTTCACGCCCCTGCCGCTTTACCCCCGGGGAAAGGGTCCCCGGTACCCATTGGATAGGAGGCTGAGTGGGTCCCAGAGTCAGTCTGGACGACGTGGAGAAGAGAAGATTCTTGACTCTACCGGGACCCGAACTCCGACACTTCGATCGTCCAACCCGTTGCCATACGCTATCCCGGATCCAATGGCAATTGTAGCTAAATTTAAATATGGTATGAATAAAATACCGTCTACTTCTTTAACCCTTTAAAGCCAAGTATTTAATATATATACAACTTCCTTGAAAATATCATGAATTCTGCCCATATTGAATTTGTCTATTTCGTATGTTTCCAACAATAAGCAGTGATTTTCTTCCTAAAAACCCTAACTGACTGATCTTAACAGTGTAGCGGTACTGTGTTTCCTGTGAGGTAAGAACTGAATTTTTATATACCATGTAGAAGAAATTCAGTCTTTACAGAGTGAGCGATCTGAAGGCTTCCGGAGCCGTCAGACGGTGAAATATGGTCATGTGGCCCATGGGAGCGAGGAAAGGCAGAAGCAATTTACCATTCAAAGGTCTACGTTTCATGAATATGAAGTAATAATAATCTCTAGGATTTGAAATTCTCACAGCGGTGGTTATGAATAGGTTTTTCTTCTGGGATGTAATGTTATGTGGGCCGCTAAACATCAACCGACTTTAGGACGTGCCAGGCTATGGTGACAAGTGGTCAATATAAAATGGATATTTCCACTTTCCATTTCAATAAATATATCCATTTATGTTAATACACTTATGCTTACAATCTGCTGTTTTATTGTGTTTATGAAAATATTAAGCGTCTTTGTAATTAGTTCTTTTGCTTGAATTTCTCTTTGCTCGGGTTTGAATGTAGAAGTAAAGGTAGTGAAGTCCCATAGGGTTGTGAGACGTCAAGGCTCCCACATTTCCTAGAAAATCGGCTCACAGACGGCGGTGAAGTTGTCAGCCTTACGCGCCGGCCGCCCTTTATCTCCAGGGAGATTACTGGTACTCATTTCTGTTAGAGGCTGAGTCGACCCTAGGGCCATAGTGCGGCTGGAAGGATTGGGTTAATTGAAAAAGATCCCGTGAGCTTCTCGGGAATGGAATCCGCGACTTTCCGGCTTGTGGCATAGTGCCTCAACCAACAAGATTTACAAACTATTACCTTAAAGTTTCTGCTGTTGATATGTGGGAGCCTTTGTCCCTGATTACAGGTTCCCGGATTTGGAGGACAGTGGATATCGTCAAGACAGAACAAGAATCTTACACTGGTTCAATATTCAGTTCCAATTATAAATCTATACTTTCATTTTGCAGATTGCTTCTGCCACTTCGTCATTAGATGAATTCCGACGCCATCTTAATGTGAAACTGGAATTAAACGTATATAAACTAACAGAAATTCAGTTGAAATTACTATGATAATGTCTTATGTCTCCCACTTTACTGAAATTACTTCTCGTATGAATTTTCGTCATTCTGGTTACATGCATGCAGGTGGAATCAAAGTGGCTTAAATATATTGTCACGATTTAGCGGTGATTATAGACGGGGTTTGCATAGGTGAATGGATTTACTGACCATTTATGCACATGACTCGTAATTACACGCACTTACAGCGCTAGAGCTTATTTCCGCATTTTAAGCGGGGCCGCCGCTTAAGGCTGACAACCTTACCGCCATCTTTGAGCCGATTGTCTAGATAATGTGGGACCCTCAATGTCTCACAACCCGATGGGCCTTCACAGCCTGGTACAGGGATAGCTTTACTTTTTTTACTTTTACACATCATATAAACAATAACAGACGCCAGTTATATAGAAAATAAGGACATTTTGATAGACACTCAACACCTACTTGTTTAACGGCGAACTTTGATTTGTCTGCCTCGTATCTGAAGGGATAATCCCTTGACACTTCAGAAGTTACATATTAAATTATACTAACTGAAGACGTAGAATCTCTGATAATATGTATGGAGCTACGAAAGAATCGATATCCTTCTCAGATATGAAATAAAAAGATAACCTATAACTCTATCTTCGTTGCATTTATTGATTTAAGATACATGAGCTAATCAGAAGTAAAAGCAAGCATTGAGCATAATTTCACAGTTCATAGCATTCCTAACGTGAATTATGAAACTGTAATATATAGAAAGGCTGCAAAGGTTTAATTCATCATTCAAGACATAGTTTCATGGAGACCACAGTTTTGCTTTGGTACAGTCTGCAATATTCTGTCACAGAGAGACACCGAAGGTTTTCCGTCTCCACTGATAAAAAACTCGATAATTCTCGTAGAAAACGAATAACACTCCCCAGCACTAAGTACAAATGCACAGATATGTCCAAATTTTAATATGCGTATATCGCAAATGTTAACTTCAGAATGTTGTCATATATACATATATTAATGTACAGGATGTCCCAGGAGGAAAGGGAAATATTCTGGGTGGTCATAGTATGGACCATTTTTAGCAAAAATTGTATATGTACGTATGGCCTATCCCGAAAAGTTTCCGCGATCGAGCTATTTCATCGTACGGTTAAAAAATTGTTGATAAGAAAGGTATTACGCACTGTTTCTAATATAGGTATTTATTATTCAAGTGGCAAAATTGGTACAGTTTATCCAGTATAATATTTTTTCGAAAATTCCAACCTCAACATCAATGCACTTTGCAACTCGTGTGAGGGCATTGCGTGCTGCTCGTCTGAGTGCATCTTGACCTACATTCGAACTGCTGAACAGTGACATAGCTGTATCTCGGAAACCGTTCCGAATAGGCCACATGTACATTCACACTTTTTTGCTTAGAATGACCGATACTGTGACCTCCCAGAATATTGACTTTCCTCTTACTGTTGCTCGCCTCTCCTTTATTCTTTCGTTGTAATGGTAAATATTTATGAATAGTAAAAAAAAAAAAAAGAAGAAGAAGAAGAAGAAGAAAAACGGTAACAGTGGAAGGCATAATTGAGTCGGCGTTATAATCCCCATCTTTGTCGAAAAAATCCTCTAGATAGCAGCACCGTTTAGTGCATATTGCTATTCCTTCTAGTATCTTGATGCGTATACACTGTACATGAGTATACCTCTCAGAATTATTTGGAACGACGTTTCGGAGACTGGACTCTCTCTCCGAAATATCGTTTGAAATAAAAATAGGACGATGAATAATAACCAAAAAGCTGATAATTGTATTAATATACAACCACTGTCAAGAATTTAAATCGTATTTACTAAAGCGGGTATTTCGACTAAGTCTGTTTTCAACAAAATTATGTCGAGATTTGAATTTGTTTTATGTATTATAGTTACAGATAAGAACGTACCATGTAAGATGTAAATTCGGCCCGGGTTCGATCCCGGGTCTGGTCAAGTGGGATTTGTGGTGGACAAAGTGGGGCTGGGGCAGGTTTTCTCCGAGTACTTCGGTTTCTCATGCCAATCTTCATTCCACCAATTGCTCCACAATCACCCTCACCTATCATCTGGGGCTGTTACAATAGGCAAGAAGTGGCCGCAGTACAAGGGACTTAGACCCATCCCACTAGCAATAAAAGAAGAATGCAAATTACGTACAGATGCTACATTGCATAGAATCTTAAATTTCCCTTAAGTTCATCCCACGGCTTATAGCAAACTGCGGTGTAGGTATAGTCACTGACTACGGGCTCATAGGGGTTACATTGAAGTAAGGGAGTTGTCTCTTCGCCACAGCGTCCACAGTTCTGAGATTCTCCCTACATGTCTGTCTACGGTTCTACAATCTTTTGCTGGACCTTGGCCACTTTTACAGTTTCTTAATCCTATATACAGTCGGTAGAGTTCCTTAGACGGAGGATCAGTCCGTCATAAGACCGCTACCTACACACAGAATAAACATACACAGACATCCATGTATGGTGTGGGATTCGATTCCACGATCCCTGCCTTCGAGCGGGCGAAGACGGTACATGCCTTAGACTGACGTCCTCCGTGTCTGGAGAGGAGGCTATTTATAGCGACCAGAGGGTGAAGCTCACCATCTACCTGTACCTAGTGGCTAGGTTAATGCATGGAGCTGCATCCCCAAGCCTCTCTCAGTCTGTGTTGCGAAATCAAACTAGAGGTGACCGTCGTTACATGAGATACACTATTCGTAGTGCCCTCATCCCACACTATATGTGACAGAATGATGACACCGACGTAACTTTACAATGTTCTATACGGACCCAAAAAATGACCATTCTAAAAAGCTTAAATACTTCTATAAACACAATACTCACACTGCAAGAAATATATGACAAAAGAAAAATTTGACAGTTGTGAGCAGAACTCATAAAGGCCAATTTGCTATTCCATACGTTGTTATTTTTACAGAACTATTATTCTTATTATTTTTATTCTATTATTTTTTTTTTAGAATTTCTTATTACGTAATTTTTTATTGCTAGTGGGATGGGACTTAGTCCCTTGTACTGCGGCCACTTCTGGTCTATTGTACCAGCCCCAGATGACAGGTGAGGGTGATTGTGGAGCAACTGTTGGAATGGAAATTTGCATGGGAAACCGAAGTACTCGGAGAAAACCTGCCCCAGCGCCATTTTGTCTACCACAAATCCAACTTTACGAGACCCGGGATCTAACCCGGGCCGCCACGGTGGAAAGCCAGCGACTAACCGCTTGAGCTATGGCGCGGCCTTTCTTATTACGTTTACATATTCAGCCTCCTATCTAATAGATACCGGGGGATGTTTCCCCAGAGATAATATGGCCGGGACGTGAAACTGACAACTCACCTTCATCTAGAGCTGAGGTCAAAAAGAGAGGCGCTATACCTCCATTCCCTCATACCTCTTTATGGAGTGGTCTTTAATTTGCTAAGCACAAAGATAATTTTACCTTATGTTTGCATTAAATATGTTGAACATAACCTCAAAACTCTTACAACTAGCTCAGTTCCTAGTTCTTGACTTTGGGGCAATACTTCCTACGTAATGTGTAGGGAGCTTAACTAAGGCGACACTTATCGGTACTTATCGGATATTATAAAAAGTGGGTTCGGTGCCCTTTGTAGACGCGACGGCAAATGGGAAATGCTAGTCGTCAAGCACCAGCCAGTAAATTTACTGGCTGTGAACTATTCCAGCTGATCTGATTATTCAGTATCAATTATAATAATCGATTCTCGTCCCATCCACGCTTCCGTCTTCACGGTGTTATTTTACCTTTTGGTTTTTCTGATTAAAAAATATACGTATTTCTCAGCGTTAAAGCGGCTTGGGAGTGAAACTGACCACTCACTTCCAGCTAGTGCTGAGGTCAAGAAAATGTGGATCTATATATGCACTCCCCATACGCCTTCATGGGGTTGTAGTTAATTGGTTTAGCAGAAAGACAACTTTACCTTTACGTGTCTCTCTGTGTTTCTTTCGTAAACATTATGCTAGAAAGCGTAAAACAGAAGTCTCAGTTATTAATCCCTTACCGCGTTCATTTAAGTCTTCATAATTGGGTCTTGCCCAAGTGACTGCAGTTACCAAGGCAAATGTGAACACCAGCGAGGACAGATTGATTCTTAAAACCATTTCTGATGTTGAAGACAGCCGAAGTCCCACAGTGCAGAGCGTCCCTTGACTGACAGAAGATGGTGCCGAGCTGTCACTAAATACTCGAGCTGACAACAGTAAGCTTACGTTTCCATTTCCCCCCCCCCAGCACCACTTTACCTATCCATGTCTAACCTTACCATTTCTACTGTCAACTTTTTATGATTTCATACAGGTTTCGAACATAAAAAGGCGATAAACTCTTAAGCAATGAGATAAAAATGAACATTTGTCAAGATTAAATTATTACTTAACGTTTTCTTTATCTCCGTTCTATATTGTAATTGTGATTACATGCATACAGACGTTAATCACGCGTTCAGCACAACTTGTCGCTTGAAAATCTTAATACAACTGAAGAACTCAGTGATAACAACGAGACAGATTCGATTCAGAAACCCCTGCTTACAAACATGGTGCTTGCTTGTTACTGCAAAACTCTTTGGTTGCGATACTTTCATTTAGGTTATGTTAGGAGAAGTTAAATTGTATAAGACCTCTAATATCTATGTCTTTGTCGGAAATATAACGAATGACTTTGTGCAGTGTATCATACTTCTTCTTCGTCAGCATTAAATAGACATCTACAATGAAAAACCGAAAAGAAGGATCAAAAAGCGTTATTTTATAACCCTGTGTATTCCAAGTACAGGATATAGTTACTACTTTTTTTACGGTTAAGACTTCTAGCTTATAAGGAATAAGGCTATAAAATGAAATAGTAAAAACGCAAAGCTATAATAAGTGTCAGTAAATAAGATATAAAACTTTGTGAGGATGGTACATTAATAATATTATTGAGTTTTAGAATCGTCCTGTTCTTTATTCAAGAACAAACGTTTCGGAGACAGGACTGTGCCCCCGTCTTCAAATAAAAGCCTACTCAGTTGGGTTAAATCGATAGAGCTAGTCCCTATCTCTGGGCAACAGAACGAACACAAGACCGGATATATAAACCAACACAACATAAACCATTAGCGGGAGTTAAGACAAACTTTAAACAACTCCACACACCTAAGGCCTTGCTTCTATGGCCATGCATAATTTAACGACCAAAGTCAATAAAATTAGAATACTATCAAAATAAAAACCAACATGAAAGATACAAATTATACGCAATACCAACATAAAAACTTACCATGTTTTCTACATTGGACAGAGTTGTAGATTTGTGACTAATGCTCCTAGAATGGATGTCCGGAGGGGGGAGATATCCAAGCTGGGCTGACGGATCGGATGATCTACCAAAGATATGTTGGAGGATTCGTTTCGTTTCCTTTTGGTTGTGTTCGTTTCAATCTGCAACACCCTCGTTTCTTTCCAGTACACGAGCATTTTGTGGTCGTCCTCGTATTGAGTTTCTGCTAATTTTGATTTTTGTTTTCTTTTTTATTTTTCGAGTAGTGACGTTAACATGAGCAATGGTATTAAATGAATCATTAGCACTGTGGTAACAAAAATATGTAAGCATTTCAGACAAAAGCAAGCCCCACTTGCGGGTGATCTTCTACGTTATAAGTTATTATGCCTTATTCTCACAAATTTCAAAACGAAACCGCAAAATACATACATACGAGAGGCCATATCTGTCCGTCAGTTCTTATATTTCAAGTCAAGAACCCCTGGGCAGGTATATGTGAAACCTATTACAAACTATATGCCCTTGAATGCCACTAGAAATTACGTATTTTATTTTATATATTCAGTGTTAACACGATTCCAGACCTACGAACATGCGAGGCAGGAGAGATGCAAACCGGTAACCAGAGCAAACATAAGAAGCATAACGACCATACCACCCTAACCGTAGTAATAATTTGTTGTAGTTAACATCTGCATGAAAGCTATCCGGAACAGCTAGAAGCACACAGAATGAAAGGGCGTAAAAAGGGAGAATGTAAATTGTGTAGATTTCACTTTTCCTATCTTGTTCTAGGCATCATCAGATGTGTATAATCATAAGGAAGGCGTTTGGAAACTGTCCTCCACTGGAGTATATATGAAATTCTCAAATGCGTTTTTCGAGATATTCACCTGCAGGTTCATTTACTGCATTTAAAATACAAAGGTAAAAGTATACCTGTAACAGGTCATGAAGGCCCATAGAGATGTCAGACTTTGGTAAGATTGTCAGCCTTACGTGCCGGCCGCGCTTTACCCCCAAGAATATTCCTGGTACTCCTTTCTGTTAGATGCTGAGTCGACCCCAGGGCCATAGTGCGGCTGGAAGGATTAGGTCAATTGAAAAAATCCACCTCATCGGGACTCGCACCCGTGAGCTTCTGACTTGTAGCTTAGTGCCTCAACCAACTACGCTACGGCGTGCCCCATTTAAAATATTTTACATAAAAGCAACAACTGAAAATATAGTATCGCTGCAAATATCTATCACAAATATTTGTCTCAATGTTGTTCCTGTGTTTCCATAAGTTTCCTACATATACAAACAGATTTTAACTACAGGAACATTTTGAATCCCTCTCTAAACTTTTAGTAATGCGAGATATTTTCGAGAAAGTTTATAGATTTTGATTGAATTTCTTATGTTGGGCTCAATTCAACCTATGTTAACGGAAGCTAAATGAACTGAACAACGTTCAAATTGTGTATAAATATAGAATTTAATACGAAACAATTAAGTAGTCTCGGGGAATAACATGCGGACGGAGGAGGAGGTATGACCTCTGCATTATGCACTCCTTGCAAGGAATGCACAGAAAACAGGCAACCATCAACCAAGATAATATATCACATGCAGTGACAATAAATCATCCGACGTAATGATTTCATGTGATAAAATTACCAGATATTTTAACGATTTCCATTGTTTCCAAAGCCATCTGTATTGTTGACAAAATTTAACTTCAGATAGGTTTCAGTAGGCAGTGCTAGAATGGCCGTCTTATTGCATAATTACGGATTTATATTTAAAAGCTGTACGATGAGAGAAGACTGAAGAGAACCCAGTAACAGCTAGCTTACTAGGATGATGAAGTAAATGTGGTAAAGTGGAGAGACATGCAGTACGCATGATTGATTAATTTCCTAACTCCATGCACCAATCGAACAGATACTCAAAAATTCCTTAACACATTATGGAACATGGAGGTTCATTACCGTGCTCACAACAGCCCTTCATTGGTCCATTTATTGAGCCAGATGTAATCAATCCGCAACACACCATCCTATTTCTCTAAGGTACATTTTAATATTACCCTCCCACATACTTGTATGTCTTTTTACTGGTCTCTTTCTTTCTGGACTTTCCACAGAAAACCCGTGTGAATCAATTTCCCCCATGCGTGCTACATGCCCAGCTGTAATGAAATAAAGTCATGCACAAATTATCAGATAATCTGAAGGGAAATAACCGCTTGAAAAACGTAGACGTAAATGAGAGGATAACAATCAAATTAACCTTAAAAATTAAGGATATATGGATTTATCTAGATCAAGATAGAGAACAATGGCAGATATTTTTAATGTGATAATGAAAGCTTCAGAATGGTCAGAACATTTTCAATTTCATGATTAGCTGGGCGAAAGTTAGGTTCTCAAGGAGGACTCTACTTCATACAATTTAGTTATGTGTACCTACTTAAGGTTCAGCCTCACAGAGCGCTACGCTAAGTATGCTACCTACACTGCGTACGCTGTGTACACTCTGCGACGCAGCTAACATAGAAACAGCGTACGTAGCGTACGGAAGTCTGTGTGGCCAGTTACATTGGCAATAAAGGGAGATATTTTTCTGTTCGTATAGCGAACATAGCGTACGTAGCGCTCTGTGTGGCCGAAACTTTATACATGTATATCATGCTAGACATTGCCGTCTGAATGTCGGCTTAATCTATCGTTCTGACTATTAATGTGATAAATCATTATCTTATTCTTACAGATGAAAATCGTATCTTTGACTGATTTTAATCTTATTGGCTAACTACCTATCATGCCAAGTTAATATTCATGTCACATATTAGTGATTCAGCTGCAAGCTGTGGGCCTCAATGAATTCTATATCCTTTGTAATGCACGCATGCTTAGTAGATAAAGTATTTGGGAAATTTCGTTTATCTTCGTTTGAAGTTAGGGATGTCCTGAATAGATGCCAACCAAAGTTAAATTAACTTGACAGTTGTGATTATAGAATTCAAATGCTAGTATTTCAACAACACCCTTCAGAAATATCGCAGATGAACCATGCGGACAGACAGATGGACAGAGACCACTTGTTCTTTGTGTTTTATTTCATTCACTTCGTTCAATGACGCTTCATACTGCAGCTCAGGTTTTTCTAATATATTTAACCTGAACCAGTCTTTATAAAACTTGGTATGTATGTCATGGCACGTGAGCCCATCTCAAACGGCGTACTTCATAAATCCCTCCCATCAGTCTGTGTGTCTATATGGGTATCCCTCTATCGCTGATAGGCAACGATTCGGTAAAATTCTCCCTAACCTTATTAGGCAAAGGCTCTGTAAACACCTTTTAGTGACAACGAATTCACACTCAACAATAGAAGTATTATTGGACGTGTCCTTTTTCTATGCGGTCAGTATCGTATCAAGGAATGTATGTATGAAGAGTAGACCTTCTCGGTCCTTGCTCCGCGACCTACAGTGGTCTATTGTGCTTTTGTATCAAGGAAAGTAAAAGATGAGTTAAGTGTCAGAGTTACTTTACGACTGGCAGTAACTGCCAATCATTTCTTCTGTGTGTCAAACCTCTTGAGACTCACTACCAGAGACTTTTCTTGTAACCTGTGTCCTTGCGGTAATAGTCGTTATGTAACATCCTCTCTGATGAAATGCATTGGTCTCTTATGAATATGATTGGCCTTTTGTTAAACATTTCTATAGCACATATAGCATGTTATTGGAAATTCTTGTTTCTGCACTTTACACAAGTCCTCTGTCAATACTGGCTTTGCAAAGCACATCATGCCTATCTTAAGTATCCTATGCTACAACAGCAGCTTAGTCACTTGAACGGCCGTAAGCTTGCCCACCGCCAAGTTTAAGTCTTTCGTATTTTCTATGTTTATTTAATTATTAAGATTTTTGTTTCCAACTGAAACGAAAAAATGAATGGCTCAGATATATTTATTTATATACTTGAACATAATTCGGTGTGTCAGACATCTACAACCGCATGCACACGTGGTCCTCGGAGACTCCGAAGGGATTTTCTATTCCTAAATTACTCTTGAAATAGTCATAAGAATTTTTTAATCTTTCGCTCATAATCGATGAACAGATGATGACTTTAGTTCTATAAACCAAATTTCTGTCCAGTGACGAAAATTCCGATTGTTTACATCATTTTCAGGCATTTCATTAAGTGTGGCTTGGGGTGAAAATGATTGTTATGCGCTTGTGCCAGAATCATATGTCTTGATGAGAGAAAAGGGGGCAAGAATTTTTAGAATTAAATTATTTAAACTTGAATAATGTGTTGGTTAAACAAAACTAAGTAATGAGGAGCTTCATAACGTGTATTCTTCGCCATACATAATTAGAGTAATCTATTCAAGGAGGATGAGGTGAAGTGGACATGTAGAACGCAAGAGATAGAAGAGGAATGGATATAGTTTTCTTGGGGCAAAGACAGAGTTAAAAGACCAGCAAAAAAAAGCTAAACGTAGGTAGGAGGGTAATATTTAACTGGATCTTAGCGGAATAGAATGAGATGTACAGACTGGATTCATCTGACATAAGATAAAGACCAATAGAGGGCTCTTGTGAACACGTTAATAAACCTTCCGGTCCTACAAAATGTTGGAAATTTCTTAAGTAGCTGATAGACTGGCGACTTATGAGAAATAATTCAGCTCCATGAAGTTAGTTCATTAGTTATAAATATGACCGAAAAGTTTTTGACGTTGGCATGTTAGTACAAATATTATATCCTGGACATTATCCATGGTCTTGTCTTCGTCTAAAAACCGTCCTGTTTATTTTTCAAAACAACGTTTCGAAGACTGGATTCTCTCTCCATCTTTAGATAGGTTTACATGAAGACGGAAACAGAATCCAATCTCCGAAACGCTGTGTTTTGAAAAATAAACAGGACGGTTTCTAGATGAAGACAAGACGATGGATAATGTCCAAAAACATAATATTTGTACTCATTAGTTATAGTAGTAGTAGTAGTAGTAGTAGTAGTAGTAGTAGTAGTTAGTAGACTCCTGTAAACAGTAAGCATCTTCAAGGTAACTGTTACCCTAAAGACGTTAGTGTTACTGGCCTCTGGCCTATGTCTCTACTGAATGAGTGGCAGCACTAGCAGAAGGAAAACAATATTTCAATGCCAATGAAGCACATCGAAAGCTACGCTGGTGCATCTATTATAGATGTCCTACTACGTCAGTCGTTATAGTGACGATCTACGGACTGGATGGATGTGGTTTAATCCCCGGCAAATACATGATATTATTCTCTTCTCGATAAGGTCCTCACCTAGCTTGGGGCCTACCCAGCTTCTTATTCAAGAGGTACTTGCGGCTATTTCCACGGGGTTGAAGCGACCGTGTCGTGAATCTGGAGCTATATTTCCATGCCTTCATACGTTTTCATGACCTGGTGCTTGATTAATTATGCACAAGGACAACTTTGTCTTTACTGTTGATATAGTGCACAATTTTTAGAAATGGCGGTCTGCTGGGAAGTCATGGTTCATGTAAAACTTTGGATAAATATGTGATATTTTTGGTTCTGTCAGCGGTGTTTATGAAGTCTCGTATCTTCCGAGATATAACGTAACAGGTTAGGAAGTACAGTCAGCTCTGCTTGCTAACTGCTTACTACTGGTTCCTTGCTAGGATTGTTCTTCGAGACTGAACATGGAAGTAATATTTTTCTCCGAAACTTCAATTGACTTTCATCGGACTACATGGCGTAATATCACAGAAGATGGAACCCTTCATAGCCACCTCTGTGAGTGCCTCAAATCCTACAGAATGCAGGGAGTTACTGAGATTATTTACAGGCCTACTTTTATTCTTTATTAAGAATGGAGAGGAAAGAGGGTTGAGCTCTTAGAATTCAATAAATTAATGTAGTTCAGCCTTTCAATTGCTGCGGCTGAAGATTACAGCGACTTGAATTTGTTAGCACAACGTCAAAACTTTGCACTTTAGTCGCGATTGTAATCTGCATGAAACACTTATTCTAACGCGTTATAACGAAGATAAATCACAATTGATAGCCCTATTACTGAGTTTGTGAATTTTTTCGAAGGTCTTAAACCAAATTTTTCAGAAACTCGATCTGCATTGTCATCAAGTGAAATACGTCCCATGATTGAAATTAATTTGGTCTCTCGGACCCAGCTCAGTAGGTCCTCTCTTATCCGCTTAACCAGTTTCCGAAACGTCGTGTTTCCTTCGGAATATTACGTTCGTTGAAGAAATCCAGAAGTCCAAAAAGTTAATAAAATGATCCATACAAAATAATTTATAGGTAGGGCCTGAATATTTTCATAAATTTTCTTCCTGAATTTCATAATCGTAGCTGGTACCTAAGACCGAAAGCTGAAGATATATTTTGCGGGTCGACTGCACTGTTGCATCATGCTTAAGGAGAACACGGTAGTTTCATGACTGAGTTAAACCTACCTGATCATTCCTATGTGTAAGAAATAATAATTAATTACTTTATGGTCTTCACCTTTGACCAGTAAGAGAGGACTGGCTTTCTTGCAAAAGTGATTGAATAGCTCTGTCATAACGTCACGTAGATGGCAAAGCAATAGAGTCTGAGGAGAAAGTTAATCTTCTTTGTCTTAAATAAGCACGTTTTATTGCGTGTAACATTTTGGTAATTCATTCGTATCTGCGTCAAATTTACTTCTCTGTTTTTTGTACGAATCTGCTTGGAGGTTTTGGTTCATGTATTCCTTATCATTCCTGTCATTTATTACCTCTTATCCACTTCACAGGGCCAACTTAAAAATATTTTTAATATTAATTTAATAAATGCTGATCATATTGGCCGCGCGGTCTAAGGCATGAATTGTCTTATGGGGATCTATGGGATCGTGGGTTCGAATCCCACTCAAGACATGGATGTCTGTCAGCGTTTATTCTGTGTTTGTGTTATCCCGTGTAGGTAGCGGCCTTGCGTCGGGCTGATTCCCCATCCAAGGGGTCATACCGACTGTGTAAAATTAAGAAATTGAAGTGAAATGAAACATTTCACGAACGCCCTATGTTCTAATTAGGAACAACAGAAATAGATACAAGCTTACATGAAAGGTGGAATTGTATACACAAAATGTTAGCAGTTCGGAGGCCATGAAACTTTTATTTAATGTAAATTTCGGTGTAATGTCAGAAGAAATGGTTTGCCTCGTTATCTGCAGATATTTTTAAATTCAGAACTTTCGATTCTATTTACTGAGCCAAGAAAATAAAATTATATTACACGATTTAGTCTCTACAGGTAACACTGTTTGTAAATCAAAGTTGGAAATAAACATTCTAATAACCAAGGTAGGATTAACAAAATAAATCGCGTAATTGGAACAAGGCCTTCAGTAGGACCACTGGTATTGCAAAAAATATAAATTTGCTCTGTTCAATTCAGTTTCTCTCTACTATCAACTTTATTCGAGGTTTCATAATATTTTAGCCGTATAAGAATATGAATTATACAAAATTAAAACAATAATATTGCGACGTGACGGCTGTAAACCGGAATAGTGGACCCAGACCCAGACTCAGTTGCTGAGCAACGGCTTAGAAACTACGTTCCCGCTATAACAGCAACGAACGAGTTGTTACCAGGTAACAAGTTGCTAAACACAAGATTCTCCTCAGAACCGACAGGACAACAGAGGAAAATTAACTGTTCGACGTGACGTCTTATATGCGAGTGGCCTAGTTAAAGGAATAGAGATCCAGAATTCGAGAGAGTAGTGACCAGTCTGAGATTCAAACAGTGAGAGGCTCTTCACAGAGATTCGTCAGACAGACGTCGTTCAGACGGATTTCAATATGTGAGCTGTTAAAATCAGCTGTAACTGTAATAGACTTGTCGAGTAAATCTAATCATAAAATCCAGAACCCGTCATTATTAATCATGCAACACGTGACAATATTTGAATCTTAAAATATTGGAACCATGGGGAAAAGAAGTTCAAAAGGACATTTCGTGTTGCCAAATATTAATAAGATAATCAAACGAGGCCATGATTGGCTGGAGGTCATCGGATGATGTAACAAGTAACGCAGAGAGTGTTCTCGTGGGAAGGAGACTTCTTGGAAGAACGAATTGTAGATGGAAATATAATATTAATATGAATCATACGAAAATTTATTCGANAGACCAATATATATTCACACAACTAAACAACAGTAACTGATATTTTCTAATTTGAATTTCTAAATTATTTATAAATTTTAATAATACACCGTGACCTTTAGAATTGTTGCGTCATACCGTCATTGTGTCATTGGAAATCACAGGTTTTAAGCAAGGCCCTTACAAACGCGGTAGCGTAGTTGATTGAGGAACTATGCTACAAGCAGGAAGGTCACGGGTTCCATTCCCGACGAAGTCGTTTGATTTTTCAATTGACCTAATCCTTCCAGCCGCACTATGGCCCTGAGGTCAACTCAGCCTCTAACAGAAATGATTACCAGGAATCTTCCTGGGGGTAGAGGGCGACCGGCACATGAAGTTGACAATCTCACCTCCATCTATGCGCTGACTGTCTTGAAAATGTTTGAGCCTCGACGTTTCATAATCCTGTGGGCTTTACCTAAACCATATCTTTAGGATAATCTCCGCAAAAAAAAAAATACAGTTTTCCCTCGTTATATTGTGTAAAGAATGTCATGTGAAAGTTATATTTTACATATCTCTAAATTCAAATGTTCGCACATGGCTGTTGTGCACACTTTCGACATATGTTATCAGTTATTTCCTGTTATGAGTTTAGGGCATACGTTCTAGAGATAAACCCTTCTTATTTGTCGGAAAATCCGAAGGAGAGGGTCCAATGATTCCAGTTCAAACCCCAATTAATATATTCGTAAGAAGAACTGCGTCATGTGAATGTATATTTACCTTGTATAAAATCTTATGGCTTTAGCATTTATATACGTTGAAACAAGGATCGAAATAATTGAATATGCGATGGGGGGAAAATGTGATTTCCTTTATTAATCTAACTTTAAAAGTGCCACGGCGGCCCGGGTTCCATCCCAGGTCCGGTCAAGTGGGATTTGTGGTGGACAAAGTGGCGCTGGGGCTGGTTTTCTCCGAGTATTTCGGTTTCCCATGCCAATCTTCATTCCACCAAATTCTCCATCATCATAATCACCCGGGGCTGGCTAAAATAGGCCAATCAGTGGCCGACGTGCCGAGTGGATCCAGTTGGGCTCCACCTCCCACTAAGCGAATTAAACAAATTTAACCTTAAAAGTGAAGCAAAATAATTTTTCTCTCAGTGAGGCCTAGAGGTCTAGATGAGAAATGTGGAGCATGGACACGTTATACAAGCATATGAAAATAAAGGGAGAAAGTAGAAAATTAATTAGCGTAATTAATTAAGCTCCATGTCATGAAGCCTTGTGGGCGGTGGAGGTATAGCTCCACAATTCTTGAACTCGGCACTAGATGGAAGTGGTTGTTCGGCTTCGCCCCTTGCCGCTCTAACCCCGAGGAATGAGACCCTCAGTACCCACTGTGTAGGAGGCTGGGTGGACACCAGGGTCGTCTGGGCCCTACCGGGACTCGAACTCCGACCCCTCAGTAGTACAACCCGTAGCCTAGTCGTTACACCGACTGAGCAAATGAGATGTGAAATTTATACAATTATGTGTTGTAGTGTGTGGTGATTTGTGCCAATAGAGATATTAACAGGATTTAATTGGCTCATTGCCGGCTTCATCCAACCCCCGTTCCAAACACAGCAACCAGATTAGCACCCCTTTTCTGTCTATTTGGGATTAATTATTCAATATGCAGGCACTCTTTATAATACGAGAGCTCAGAAAATGCAATTTCATTTTAATTTGTTCAACTAATTTAGACGGATGAGAATTAAAAGTTCTCGTTTTCATGCGAATTGCTGGCAGACAAAGAGTGGCCAAGGGAAGTAGGGTAGATCATTTTGTGGACAGAGGAGCGGAAATTCGAAGGGAGAATGGAGAATTGTGTTAAACACGTGTAATATCACCGTCTGTGATGAATATCTGAAAAAGCTGCGCGTAAACATAGGGGTACCTCTATTCGCAATAGAGCATAGTATCTGGAGCCTGACTCATAGTAACTGCAACAATATAATAAACTTATGAAAAATGCGAAGAGTTCCTTCCTCTGGGATGTAGTGCCGTGTATATGTCGTGTAAACCGACGTTTTGGAGGAACATATCGCCTCCATCTTCAGGGTATAAAAATTCGCCAGTCACCTACAGACGTTGGTTCCTCGCTCGGCTGTTTTAGAGATACTATTTTCTAGTCTTTCCAGGAAAATATTCGGTTTGATAGCCTACCATAAAATATAACACCACATTATGTCCAGTCCATAACATTTTTACCACGCTTTTTAATCTATGAAGTTCATTTATTGGTTCCCAAATTACTTAATGCTGCTGTTACATTTATGTAAGTTATTTATTATATACCGGCGAGTATGTTGGGAGGCTGTAGTGCTTGGTAAGTAGATAAGGATTTAGGAAGAGACCATAAAGGCTCAGTTAATCATCTAATGTTCTCAAAACCGTTCGGAATCAGCTGTTTCTTTCAGATTCAGTTTGTGTTCAGTGGATCCCCCTGCCCTCGGATATCGCTGCATTATGGCTCCCCGAATATGCTGAATATACTCGTAGTCCATCTACTAAGGGTACGGTGGTGCGTCACCGCCACTTACCAACGTAGAATGTTACGTCATTACTAGAAAATCACTGTATTGTAGCATATAGACCCAATGCTAACCAATGACCGCCAATGAATCTGTATTCAGCGGCCGTTGTAGGTGACGGTCGCATCATACACACAACAATAGAACAAGGTTATGCAGCCCGTTTCTAAGCAACTGATCAATAACCATGCCTAAAAAATATGAATATTTTTGAAAACGGTGTTATCTATTGGGTCCGTGCAAAGTGGTTTATGAGAATCAGCAGTCGAATTCTTAACTTCTAAATGATCAGTTATTAGAGAGTTTGGAAGATGGTGTTGAGAGTTTGATTATGGAATATTAACCAAAGGGCAAAGGCTGACCACTGAAGCTGAAGAATCTCCATTGCTAGGAATCGTTACTAGGTAACGTCTAGTAAAGTCATTGCAGAGAAGTAGCCATTATGAAGAGCTGTTACCAAATAACGACTCGTGGAAGCAGGCTGAGAAGTCTTAGTGTGGAAATCAGCAATAGTGTTATAGTTATTTGTAGTTGCGACCTGTGAGTGGTTAATAAATATATTCACCTATCCAGAACCCCGTCTATAGTCAATTTAAATTGCGACAACGTTCTATTTGCAAAATAACTCCGGTATTAGCGCGTCAGTGGAAAATGCGAACATCCATAATGTTTCTACTGCAACGTGCGTACACAGTTTGCGAAACACTCTCGTTCGTAGGGCGTATGGAACGTAGTCCCAAGGCAGCAGGCAATATGCGGTTTGAGCACAGGGTTACCAACCACTTTCCCATGTGCAAACAAGTGTAAGGTCTGTTCATTAGAATGCATAAACAGACGAAAAGCTGCGTCAACTTGTGCTCAGCTTGAGGCATGAAATTTGAATATTTCTCTCCCTTTCTGTTTTCCTCTAGTCGAAAGGCATTTTATAAAACTGGATTTCTAAATAATGGTCCAGTAACACCGAAGAATAAATAGTGAATCATTTCTAATATACTTTCCTTTGTAGGGGAAACAAGGAGATTTGAGTGATCATTATCCAATGTCTATCTCCCTTTTCAATTACTGCAGAAATTGACCGAAATTTACTAAATTTGATACTAATGTTACTCTGTTAGAAACCACATCATCCTCTTAATTATCATTTGCCTACAATAATAATGTTATTGTGTATGAACTGTGAACTGGAAAATACATAATCTGCTCTTAATGTCATGTCTTGGTAATATCAGTCTGAGTCTCATATTACGACCGGCGGTCAGTCGGTCAGTCGGTCAGTGTATCTTGGAATAAAGCACCTATCTCTGGCTTACGACCAGATTTGTATTGCTGTCACACAATTGCGTGTTTATTGATGTGGGGCGCTCTCTCTGACGAGAGGATGGGTCTTTCATTTACAATTGCCCCTGGCCTTCGCCAGCGTAGTCAATTTCTGGTCCGAGTCCCAAGGGACTCGCGACCATATTTTGCTGTCTCAGATTCGATACTTCTTTTTTCGTCACCTCCTACAACTCGCAGGGCCTACGGTGGAGGTAATTCGACCCCGTATCCATACAGAATATTTTGTAATATGATAATAGATCTATGAAATATGCGACGTTTGAAAGGTAATTTGTTTGTAGAATGTGAAAGAACAGCATGCCTGCTGCATAATATCTGAATATACCCATCGGCTTAATGATGATAATTAATCACATGTTTTTGACATAATTACGTGTGGCATAACTATGTGTTTGTCTAGAATAATATCAACGCATTAGTCATAGGCCTATTATTTACTTCCTGGAATGTTGATCTGTTTGAGACATTTAATCGTGTTAGGACATCAAACTACAGTCCACCTCTGAAACATAATTATATTATTGGGTGTCGAACTCTGTAAATCCTGTAATAATGATTAATGTGATTACGCAATGCGCTTTCGCACTGAGTGAATGGAATGGATATGTAATATGAGGCATGTTCCTGTCCTTCCGTCTGAATGTCTTATCTACGAAACTGGTTGAACGATTTCAATTATATTTGATATTATACGATGGAGTCAGTAAATAGTTCACAAATGGAAGTAAAACATCTATAACCAACGTAATAGGTTTTATATGTGTATCACTGGACGACTGAGGGTTCGGGGTTCGAGTTCCGGTAGGATCAAGAATTTTCTCTCCACGTCGTCCAGACCAGCTCTGGGGTCCACCTAATCTCCTATCCAACGGGTACCGGGAGCTCTATCTCCTAGGTAAAGCGGCCGGGGCGTGAAGCTGACCACTCACCTCCAGCTTGTGCCGAGATCAAGAAAATGTGGATCTATACATCCACTCCCCTGTACGCTTTCATGTTGTAGTGCTTAATTAGTTAAGAACAGGGACAACTTTGCTTTACCTTTTTATCATTAGGTAGCAGCACAATCCAGTTTCGTGACAGTCTGGGTAGCGGGCGCATGCGCATGTTCAGAGACTGCTTTTAGTAGTCAAAATGACGACTGTGCTTGAGTATGTACTACCGAAGAGCAGCCTTCTGTGATGCTTTCTTTTCTGCAAAAGACTCAATGGAAAGGCTGTTCATAAAGAAATGTTTCCTATAGTGGGAAGTGTTTGTTGCATAAAGTGGTTCACAACTTGGTCGAGAAAAGTGGCAAAAGTTTCGCTGATGACAAAGAGGTTGAAGCTGAGGTGCGGAAGTGGCTGAGACAGCAGTAAAAAGCTTTTATGCTGTGGGTTTCGACTCAATGGTAAAGCGGTGTGAGAAGTGTATCAGTGTTTCCGGTTGGAATATCAAATATTTTACGTTTTACTCGTATATCCATTTTGACTTATTTACAGACTTGCCCTCGTATTTAGGCGTACAATTGATTTGTAACTCCTGCTTCGGTTCGTGTTGGTCAAACATAACCTTACTTTACCGAGAGAAATAATCTTATATCTCCTAACTGACTAACGTTATAGAGCTTAGCCCTTCTTGAGAAGCTACCGACTGCTCTACTACTAAAATATTTTCCTCCATTTTATGGAAACCGACGGTTCATTGCCGTGTTCATAGGAGCTCACCAGTGGTTCGTATCCTGAGGCAGATAAATCCAGTCCATACCACTATAACCTATTTTTCTACCGTCCTCCTACATACTTCTAGTTCTTGTTAGTGGTCTTTTTCCTTTCTCCCCCCCCCCCCACTCAAATTGTATTCTCTCATATGTGTGCAACTTACCCTACCAGCGTCATCCTCCTGAGCTTTATTACTAAGACTCTATTTGTTGAATTTCATCTCTATTCGTTTGTTAAAGACGGATCATCGTAGGGAATATTGCTGCATTTCGTAGAACAATATGGATGCCTATAAGACACAGCGTTTGAATAAGAAAGACATTTATACATGGTAGCATTTGAAGAAATGCGAGCCGTCCACTGGTCCCTATTCTGAGCCAGATCAATCCAATCCATACCATCCCATCTTATTTCTCTAAGATCAATTTCAATATTGTCCACCCACCTACGCCTTGGTCTTCCCAGTTGTCTCATTCCTTCTGGCTTTCCCACCAAATTATATATGTACTCCTCATCTTCCTCATTCGTGCTACGTTCCTTACCCACCTCATCCTCCTTGACTTGATCATTCTAATTATACGTACTTGGAGAAGAGTAAAAGTTAACAAGTTCACTAACACTATGTAAATGATAATACTTTTAATATATCTATGCGATTTCTTACTTGTACGTATTTATATTACTTACGGTTTATTTCTCAACGCATTCAGAATATGTAGCGGCGAATGAAACAGCGATTTGTGAATAATTATTTAGAGATATTACTAAAGAAAATAGATACGGTCTAATTTGTGGTACTCTTCCGTCATTGGCCTGGAGAGAGTGGGGAAACCACACGAACATAAATCATAAGACAGACACAGATTTGAATCCAGGACTTCTTGAATAAAACTATGTATGAGCCTTAAGCTTTCGATCACGAAGTTCGGTCTTAAGTATGATTAATCTGAGTAAATTTTATACTTTAATTTTGCGTTGTGTGCACACATATTTTATGCAAGACGCATGGGGACTGAAATTCCACTATTACGACAATATTGTGAATAAATAAGTGTCACGTGGAAAGCGTAGTGGTGGTGTTGTCCTACAGTATTCAGCCTGGAAACAGAACTTGCGTCGATCATTCACCGACTTACGTGCAACACTGTGTTCTAAAAAATTTATCACAATTTCAATTTTAAAAGTTTAAGTTTCTAAAATACACTACATGTTTCGGCCAACATGGCCATCATCGGGTATTAAAAATATATATAATGAGGAAATGGCTGCTTTCACTTGTTGCTGATGCATACGCAACCCCTCTGATGCGTGTGAGCGTGTCTGTAACGCGTGTCAATTTTCTATTAGAATTCATGTAAGTGAAGTGCTTTACGTATGGTGTGGTTATTCACTTGTGTACTCACTGTGGTTGCTGCGTTCTGGGCCTCCCTGTCATGTTTTTCGTTGCGTGTCTTGTTCCTGAATGGTCCGCTGGGTTAAACGGGTTCCCTTTTATAATGTGTTTTGGTCGCTATCTGTTGTTTAAATCTTGTATTACTTTGCATACTGGGTTACGTGTATCGATGTATATGACGTTCAACCGCAATCCGTTTTTACTTGGCTTATATATATATAATTTCTCCAGTGTGTTGAGATGTTTTACTTTTTTTCCCCCCTCTATTTTCAATATTTTCATGGCGCTAGTTATACTCACTTATGTATGTCCTGTATTTAATATGTGGTTTGAACACCCTGAGTTAGCTACTGTTATGGGCCCGCGCCATAGCTCAAGGGATTAGGCGCAGGCTTCTCCCCACGGCGGCCCCGGTTCGATCCCGGGTCTGGTCAAGTGGAATTTGTGGTGGACAAAGTGGCGCTCCTAAGGGTGAGTAATGTGATTTTGTGAAAGTGGTGGAAATTTTGTTACATTTTGTTTTTGTTGAATATTTTTAAAGAAAATAATTAACAGTACAACTAATTATATGTTTTAATACAAGCATTATCTTCATTATGATTCTAAAAACCACGAAGAAAACACACAAACCTTAACTGACCATAGTAAGGGGTTTGTTCTAGATATAAACGCAGAGAAAACTAAGTATATGTTGCTGTCTCGTCACCAAAATGTAGGGCAAATCGTGGCATAAAGATAGCTAATAGGTGCTTTGAAAATGTGGAAGAGTTCAAATATCTGGAAACAACAAATGAAAGCCCGATTCTGGAAGAAATTGAAAGGAGATCGAATTTGGTAAAGCTGGCCAACATTCGGTACGGAATATCTTGCCTTCTCGTCTGCTGTCTAAAAACGTAAATATTGGAATATACAGAATTATAATTTTGCCCGTGGTTCTGTATGGGTCTGAAACTTGGTCTCTGTCGTTAAAGGAGGAACATAGACTGAGGATGTTTGAGAACAGGATGTTGAGAATATTTGGACCGAAGAGAGATAAAACGACAGGAGGTTCGAGAAAACTACATAATGAGGAGCTTCATAACTTGTACTCTTCCCTAAGTATAATTAGAATGAGTAAGTTAAGGAGATTGAGATGGACAGGGAGTGGGTATTAAGAAGAATGCACATAGGATATTTTTATGAAAGTCAGAAGGAAAGAGACCATTAAGTAGACCGAGACGTAGGTGGGTGGATAATATTAAAATCGATCTTAGAGAGGTCAAATAGGATGGTGTGGACTGGATTAATCTGCTCAGGATAGGTACCAGTAAACACGATATTAAATGAATCTTCAGGCTCCATAAAATATTCGGAAATTCTTGAGTAGTTGCACAACTGGCAGCTTCTCAAGAAGTGCTCAAGCTTCATAGAGTTAGTTGGGCAGCGTCTACACAAGCGCACAAAATGCGTCTATTGTAACGTACGTACTTTGCTGAGGACGCTGCTGAGGACACCGCACAGTTGCTGAATGCGGTGCGTAGTTTTTGGTCTGCAATGGTGCCAGAAGAAAACGTAGCATTTGCTTCTTTTGTTTATTTCTACAACGGACGTCACGACGTTCGTTACAACGAACGTATTTTGTGCGCTCGTGTAGACGCTGCCTTAGTTAGTTATGGGTATATAAACAAAATGTATTATTGTGTATCATGTAGTTCATATTTAGGATAATTTTTACATAGAACATTATGTTCAACACACCTTGCTTACTATCGTGGAACAAGAATAATACTTTATTAATAAGGCCTGTACACGTCGCATACTGTTCGCCCATTGCCAACACAAGAGGCGTAGGCCATGACGTGGGGAATGAAGTTCTGCTCAAATGTGCCCGCATACAGATGACTCCAAGGCCCTCTGGCAAACACTGCGACGTCATCTCCTCCATGGGTCTCGCTACTCAGAGGCAACGTTGCTGGGAACTTGTAATTAACATCCGCTGTGAAAATAACACAAAACCACATCACGGAGTGTCTATAGTAAAATGTTCTACATGCGTAACACCAAGCAACGAACACACGATCTGTGTTTGTGTTTGTACTGTTCTACAGCGGCTGCGCAATTTGCGTAGACCTCAGAATTTACGTAAAAATTTAACGTCTTTCTTTGTCAGTACCACCAAGAAATTTAAGACTAAAAGAAATCCACTTTTTAATTTAAATTTATTCCAAAAGATATGCATGATTATTTTGCCAATTTATTTATTTAAATTCTCAATTAACACTCATTAACACGTTTATGCTTTAATTAAAACGGTTTAAAGGAGTAATATAATTTGAAATTTGGTAACTTAAGTTTGTCGGTAAGCTAAATGAAAATTTATTCCAGAATTATCTCACTTCACTTATAGAGTACTAGGAAGTGCAATACGGCAATATCATTGCTTTAAAACATGATATGAAACGATTAATTTCACTGTAATATTAGGTAAAATATGTCAGGTATACCTACCTAGGTTGTCCTGGGAAATGTTATACCTGGAGCCATTCGGTAGCGGTTGTTTGTATCCTGGGCCATTGGCGTAAGAAATGGTTGAATATGGGAGTTTATCAACATCAGATTTCCCAGAGATACCTAAAACAAAATGAGCGAGTTAAATATAAAATTTAGCTAGTGTTCTGAAATAAAATTGTGCCTCACATTAAGCTATGTCACAGTTTAAACAAACAAACTCCGTGGTTTTAGTCCGCAAGCGATCTATACCGACCGAGCGACCCCCGCTTGTCGGCGAAATTAGTGCCAACTTTAGCGAATAGAGGGTGTCACGTGGTCAACGCAACTAATCCCCACGGCCGCTAATTTCGGTTTTCTAGACCGGAGCCGCTATTTCCTTGAAATAGCTCCTCAATTATTTTCACGAGGCTGAATGTTCCAGACCCACTATTTCTCTGAAAATCTTGTAGCTCCGGGAATCGAAACCGGAACTCTGAATCTGAGCCAGAAACTCTGACCACTATACCACAGAGGCGGTCAAGACAATTAAAATTTATGAGTTGTTCTTGGGCTTAATTAATCATCATGCCAAGAAGATATATTGGGAAATACAGCTCCATGGATTCTTAACATCAGTAACAGTGAGTGTTCAACTTAACGCCCCAGCCGTATTGCCACCAATGAAATAGCCTTCCTCATTGGAGAGGAAGCTGGTTGTATGTCAGAGCCTGTATGGATCATCTGCTGAAAAGTTAAATCCACACAACTCTGCAAGAATCTAATCCCAGTTTCTCAGCTTTCCTGCTCATAGCTCAATCTATATACCAACTGAGATATTATGCATCCATTTTTTTTATTGATAATTCTCATCCCTCCAAAAGAATGGTTTATACAAATATGGCTGCTCGTATTTCTCTGAAAAAGTTAATTCGTTTTCAATAAGGCGTATTTTACCTCAAACGCGCTGCCTTAGGTGAACTGCCAATAATACGCTGACATTAATTGCTCAACAGCCAGCTGACTCCGAAACCTAGATTTCGACAATTATTCTGAGCACGCGATTTAAAAAATTGCTAAATCGGGAAGGATATCAACGTTTCCTCTGACATTTCAAATTTCAACTATAAAATAGATCCAGAATTTTACAAACTCATCTTGGAAGCCTTGCAGCATATATTGTAATTTTTAATCCTAATTAAAAGTTTGTCCAATATATAAAATAAATTACTGGAAAAATCGGAAGGAGTTAAAATGTGGCATATCGAGTGGAAATCTGTGTACTAAGATATATAGAATGCCAATACAGGATCCATTTTGTAGGAAGGAAGATAAAATATTATTGATAAAGCTTCTTATGAGTCGTCACCTTATGTGCTACAATAGTTACGTACAACACCACTAAGCAACAGCGAGAGGTACCTATGGTTCAGTAGGCATTACAGTTTTCATCTTTGCTGAAAAGGGATTTCCATTTTTGATGGCGTGTATATTCGGAGAAACTGTAATTTGCTGTAGGCATTACATACATTGTAGTGATGTGGGTTATGACAGTATATGGTTCCGCAGAATGTTACCAAAGTCGCGGAGAAAAGTCGTACCCCTTTCTCCGTGTACCTGTCTGACACATTACGAGCAGAAGTTGCAAGAAATGGGGTGACTTTCTAATCTGTAGTCACACTTACCGAAGATGTCGTTTCCGCGAGCGGGGTAACCACTGATGCTCAGGGTATGTGCATGGTCGGCTGTGACGACAATCAGGGTTTCCTCTTCACGCGTCATGTCTGTTGCTGCCTTTATGGCTTTCGCAAATTCCACTGTTTCATCCAGGGCTAAATGTGCTTTCGTGTCGTGGTGGCCGTGATCAATACGTCCACCTGTTTTAAATGGCGATATTATGCTAGATAATAAATAAAATTATCAACGTATCTGAGATTCTCAAAGCGTGATTATGAAGTATACTGCCTACTAGGGTGTGATGCCGTATAGTCCGGTAAAAGTTCACTGACGTTTAGGAAGAACGTATTGCATCCATCTTCAGGATCAAAGAGTAAACAAAGCAATCCTGAAGCTGAGGGCTTGCTACTTGCTTCCTATTTCTTATGGCCTGAAGACACGGGTCGTACGTCCCCCGAAACGTCAGGTGACTTCTATCGTACTACACGGCTTAATGGCAGACATGCTGGCAACTTAGGTTTTCTTTTTTTTCTTCTTCTTTTTTTTTTTGTCTTAATTTACTTAAGATCTGCGAAGAACTCAATAAGCATACTACTGCAATGGTGTCTGATAACAAAGTCAATGCACTGTGCGTTCTGCATACACAAATATAACGTTTACTTACCTTCGACAAAGAGGAAGAAGCCCCTGGGTTCCTTTCTTAGAATTCTGATGGAAAATCTAGTAAGTTCCTCGAGGGTGGGTTCCTTGGTCGTGTTAGCCAACAAATGGTATTCCAAGTGGTCACTATTGAACAAACCTAAGAGAAGGGAAAATGTTTAACATAAATCCTTCTGTCTCCCACATTCCCTCCTAACCTACTTATTTGGTGGCTGCTGAGAGAATATATAAATTGTAATGCATAAAGAGATCCAAGTTAACGGCTGTTTAGTCGCTAAGGAACAATATGAGTAATGAAGAAAGCGGTCTTCTGAGATTTGGCACCGTGTATATGTGGTGTTAACCGACGTTTCGGAGGAACGTATCGCCTCCATCTTCAGGGTAGAAGAGTCACAGTCTGCTTTTACCGTTCTCACGGTCTTGTCGCTTGCAGATTTCTTATACTTTTTCTTCTACCCTGAAGATGGAGGCGATACGTTCCTCCGAAACGTCGGTTAACACCACATATACACGGTGCCAAATCTCAGAAGACCGCTTTCTTCATAGTCACCGCCGTGAAAGTCTCAAATCTTACAATATGAGTAATGTTTTAATAATTATATTTGATATTCACAAGAATTATCGCCATACAAACTTTGTCGCTATTTGATTCTAAAAGTAATGTTAAGTAAGTAATTACAGTTCAGCGTCCGATCTTACGGTGCACCAACATTTACATATATTCATACATTCTGCTAAAATTTTATAACGTTCCCTGAATCTAAGTATATTAAATATCAATACTGTAATCTGATTATAAGCAATAAATATGATATAAAAATAAACAATTATATTGTGTTATTGAGGCTTGTTTTTAGATAAATCCGTGAAAATGAATGAGTGTATTAGTTAATGTTTATAACAAAATATGAAATTACATGAATATATTACTATATGGAAACTGCGCACATTGATTCAAGTGCTAGCCAATCACATTGTAGAAACCATCCATTGCTAAGCAACAGCCCGATAAACACGTCTCCTAGGAGATCCTTTCCTTGAAGAAACAATCCATCCCTAGGTAAAACCTACAGCACAATTATCACTGATATGTAATGACTAAAAATCGCCTCTGCATGTAAGAGGTTCAGCAGAACGCAGTAACCAAAGAGGCGAAACAGGTGTTCACTACAAGGTCGGAGCGAGACTACACAAGGTGGGCTAATATATAAGCCAGAGAGAGACTACAAGAAATAGGGCATAATCTGCTGTACTGAGCCAGAGGCCTTGTATATAATGTACAAGGAATTAGGAATTAATATTAAATTGTAAATATATGTAAGTACTAATAATGGACTTATTAATACGGACTATGACTGACAAATGACAGACCCGACCTCTCGTCAGAGAGGGCGCCCCAAATGGACAGGAGAGTAACTTTCATATAAGGAAAAAGAAAGCAAAAAAAAAAATCGGACCATGAGCCTCGACAGACAGACTGACTGACCGACCGTCAGTCGCAATGTGACTTGGACGTGGACTTGGAGAGAGACCTTCACCCAGCTTATCAGCAACCAGCGACTTTAAAGTCTTCAAACACAAGTTCGTCTGTATATTCTGTGTAAATACAGTAAACATTTACATAATATTTTAGGTTTTCACGGCGGTGACTATGAAGAAAATAATCTTCTGGGATATGGCGTCGTCTAGATATTGTGCTAACAGACGTTTCGGAGGAACATATAGCCTCCATCTTCAGGGTAGAAGAAAAAAGAAGAGAAAATCCGCAAGCGAAGAACCAGCGTGAACGATGGAGGCGATACGTTCCTACGAAACGTCTGTTAACACAACATCTAGACGACACCATATCCCAGAAGACTGTTTTTTTTTCATTTACATAACAGTTTAATAAGTGGTTGTCTCTTCACACAGTGACAAACCAACATCTGTACGACTACTCACCGAGCACGAAGTCCTTCCTCTCGGGATTAACCCTGAGCAGTTGCTCCCTGTTCCAGACGTACTGGAAACTAGCCCTGCGTCTCCTCTTATCCGATTTCCATTCGGCAATCAGATCCAGGCCGTCTGTTCGGGCACCGCGTTTGCCGTCTTCGTCTGTTGCGTTCGTCGGCAGGAATTCTTTGCGACCACCTCCCAGTATCACCTGTGACAAACTCACACTATCTAACTACACGGTGTGGCGTCTGCCTTCAGAAGCCAATAGTTGCTCACATAGCTAAAACAAATCCGAGAACTTTATGGAATCGAAAGATTAATTGCTGTGTGTACAAGTGATTCGCCATTGTCCCGAACCTGGGTCAGATGATTCCAGCCTGCACCTTTCCATCTGATTCAAGATCAATTTTAATATCTTCCTCTCCGAGTTTTTAAGTCTTCAAAGCGGTCTCTTTCTTTCTGGTTTTCCCACCAAAACTCTGTACGCGTTTGTTTTGTTTTCAAAGCAGAATACACGTCTAGCCCATATCGCCTTCTTTGAATTCACCATCGTAATATAATTGTTGCCGGTCACGGTAGCCGAGCGGTCTAAGGCATGTACTGTCTTCGCTCGCTTGAAAACCGGGATCGTGGGTTCGAATTCCACTCAGGGCATGGATGTTTAGTTTGTGTGTGTGCGTTTTTCTGTGTTTGTGTACAGGTAGAGGCCTTGAGACGAGCTGATCACCCGCCCAAGGAGTCCTACCGAATGTGTAAGATCTAGAGACCGAAGTGAACGGAGAAGTTCATGGAGGCAGGCCTAGGCCCACTGGGGCTGTAGTGCCAAGGGAAAAAATATATAATTTTTACGAAAAACAAAAATAGTAACCTGTGTTACGTAGTTCAGGGAGAAGGCATACAAGAATATTAACCTGAACTAACGCGTTTACATCTTCTGCTGAATTTTAAGTCCAATAATCTCACAAGCGGAATGAAGCTCGGATGTGTATTTACGAATGCTTTCGTTCATGAGAGTAGTGCTAGGTCACCCTTAAACAGCAGAAGTTTTAGAAGGTCGAGTGATATTTTGATAGAAAAACCTGTAGGAACGAGGCTCCTGGAGGACCTAGGAAAGGATGGTAAGACAGAATCGATTAATGGATTCACCTGGCATAGGATAAGGACTAGTGGCATTATTTTTATTGCTAGTGGGGTGCGACTAAGTCCCTTGCACTGCGGCCACTTCTGGCCTATTGTACCAGCCCCAGATGATAGGTGAGGGTGATTGTGGAGCAATTGGTGGAATGAAGATTGGCAGGGGAAACCGAAGTACTCAGAGAAAACCTGCCCCAGCGCCACTTTCTCCGCCACAAATCCCACTTGACCAGAGCCGGGATCGAACCCTGGCCGTCGCGGTGGGAAGCCAGGGACTAACCGCTTGAGCTGTGGCTCGGCATAGTGGCGGGTTTAGTGAACAAAATAACTTAGGATTCCATGCTGGTCGTTCCTTGAATAGCTGAGCAATTCGAGAGAGACTCAGGTATGTGGAATTATTTAATTTGTTAGAGAGAGACGTGACATTTCAGTCAATAGGCCTAAAGTTACTGCCTAAATATCCCAGGGGTTCAAATTTATTTCCCTTCTTTTTTGTGCTGCCTTGTACCCAATGTTGTTTAATGATGTTATATCAGTTTCATTGATTATTCTACATCGAGTCAGATTGAGAGGAAATGACACTATTTTCTGCAGGAAAATAGGGAGAGTATCCGATCTTCGAATGGGATTAGAAAAGCATTAATCCAAAATGCTGTTATAACTTACTCGCTGTTCAAGGCCGCGCCATAGCTCAAGCGGTTAGTCGCTGGCTTCCCACCGTGGCGGCCCGGGTCCTATTTTTGGTCTAGTCAAGTGGGATTTGTGGTGGACAAGGTGACGCTGGGGCGGGTTTTCTCCGAGTACTTCGATTTCCCCTGCCAATCTTCATTCCACCAAATTCTCCGTCATCATAATCACCCAGGGCAAGTACAATAGGCCAATCAGTGACCGCCGTGCTGAGTGGACCCAGTTGGACTCCACACCCCCACAAAGCAAAAAAAATACTCGCTGCTCATATATGAATATGGATGCATGTATGCATGTTTATGTGAACAGGCTAACTGCAGTTGCATTTGCTGGTGAAACTTATAGAACAGGGTACAGTAATTACGAGAGGCGGTACAATTTGAAATGGCTCTGCGTTCGAGGATACCGAGAGGTAAACTGCAATAAATTATAATCTACATGTAAGATTTGAGATTTCACGCCAGTGACTATGAAGAATATCGTCTTCTGCTATGTGGCGCCGTGTAGATCTTATTTTAACCGACGTTTCGGAGGAACGTTCCTCCGAAACCTCGGTTCACACAAGATGTACACGGAGCCACATCCCAAAATACGACATTGTTTATAATCTACATGTAAAATTGTTAAATTCTGAAGTGTGGCAGTGTACGTTTTGTCTATCAGGCTGTTTGGACGAAAAGAATGGAACATATTTTAATAAGTATTAATCTTTATCTTACAACAAGAGAGAGCAGTTTCAGAAATGAGTACTGCGCACGCGCAAAACATATTTCTGTTTTCCTGGCGGTTACTTGAACGTAACACGGCCGTGGGGATTCCTTGCGCTGACCACGTGACATTCTCTATCCGCTAAAGTTGGCACTAACTTCGCCTGCAAGTGGCGATCGCTCGGTCCGTATAGTTTGCTTGCGGACTAAAGCAACGGAGTTGGGAAAAAAGTTTCTTATACTTAATATTTTCTACGACACAGAATTTCGGATGAAGAGAACAGACGGGTCACCAGCTGTCGTACTCATATAAATTTATTATAATAAATTAGTAACTATATATGTTATATAATTGTGTCATGTGAAGACTGAAGTTGTTACAGTAGTTTTGAAAACAGAACGTTAATTAAATTCAGTAAGTTGGCAAACCTTCATCAAGCAGAAATACTGCTGTTATATCAGTGTAACTACGGGGGGGGGCCAATTGAATACAAATGTTAATAGAGGTTATCTATGGATATCTTTAAACTTGAACTGAAAAGTTATGTACGGTGTGTAGTGTGATGTTCTCCCAAAAGATGGTGTTAGTCACATGAATATCAAAGCCACCTTAACGAATAAGAGGACAGTAAAAGCAAATGGCGGAAGAACGCTAAGTATAGATTTTTTGTGGTTCATCTGTCTATACATTGCTTAGAGTAAATAAATTACAATAAATAAGTACTGAGGGCGTTTGAGAACAGGGTGCAGAGGAGAAAATCTGGGCCGAAGAGAGATGAAGTGACAGGAGGTAGGAGAAAACTGCATAATGAGGAGCTTCATAACTTGTATTCTTGTCCAAGTATAATTACAATGATAAAGTCAAGGAGGATGAGCTGGACAGAGCATGTAGCACGAATTGGGAGAAGAATTCATATAGGATATTGGTGGAAAAGCCAGAAGGAAAGAGACAAATGAGAAGACCAAAACGTAGGTAAGTAGACAATATTAAAATGTATCTTAGAGATATGGGATGGGTTGGTATGGATTTGATTGATCTGACTCAAGATAGGAACCAGTGGAGGGGTCTTGAAAACACGGTAATGAACCTTCGGGTTTCATAAAATGCTGGTACGTTCTTGAGTAGATGCACAGTTGGCGGCTTCTTAAGGAGGGATCAGCTCCATGAGTGACTGACAATAATGTTGGCAAGCATGATGCAGTAAATTATTTCATTCAATAAATAATGAGATATCAGCAGGAAAACATTTCCAACCTTTGCTTTAGAATTTTCCACTAGCAGTCTTCAGTTTAAATATTACATCTGTTATTGCAACTGCAGAACTGTACTGATGGAGTTATGTTGTTATTTTACTTAATGTCAACAACAATACTGGTTGTTGCATGTGGAATCTATTGGCGATTAGTGATACAGAAGAGACCTATGCTTTTTCTGACACGCCGCTGACATGCCAACTGATATGACTTACTCTTGATGAAGCCTTCAGTCACGATAAAGGTTAATTTGTTCATATGCCTAATTAATTCAGTACTATGATATAACAACTTTTGGAGGAGTGGTGGTATAGTTCCAGCATTCTTTGACTCTGTATTAGACGGAGGTGAGTGGTAAGCTTCACGTTCCAGCCGCTTCACACCTGAGGAAAGAATTCTGTGTACCATTTGTGTAGGAGACTGGGTGAGTTACAGAATCGGTCTGGGCACTATGAATCCGTTGGCCTCCTAAGAAACTAACCCCGACCTTCCAGCTCGTAGGCCGTCGCCATACCGACTGAGCTATCCCTACAGTACCTTTATATTTCTGCCGGGGAGACTGGTGATTAGTTGTTTCGCGATATCGTCGCACTTGTTTGGGTCCTGGCCGGAGTTCTTGACTTCAGCATCGTTCTCCCAGTTCCTGTTGGCGGTCTGAGAATAAGCACCGGCGGGTGACGCATGCGTGATGCGCGTCGTTGTCACCACTCCCGTAGACTTACCAGCGTCCTGCAACAAATCATGTATTTACAGACGGGTTTGCAGTAGAGGAACTTTACCCATGGTTCTGTATGGGTGTGAAAAATATTGTTTCTCATTATGAAAAGAGCATAGATTAGGGATATAGGAGAATAAAGTGAAAAGAAGAATATTTTGTTTCAAGGGCGATGTCATGGAGGCCGCAGGAAATTTCACAATGTGTAGCTCCATAATTTATTATGCCTACTTTTCGCCAGATACTTTTAGTGTGATTAAATGGAGACGTTGTTGAATGTGAGACGTCTAGGCTTCCATATATTCTAGAAAATCAGCTTACAGGTGGCGGTGAGGTTGTCAGCCTTAGGCTCTGGCCCCAATTTACCACCAGGAAGACCCGTGGTACTCATTTCTGTTACAGGCTGAGTCGATCCCAGGGCCATAGTGCGGCTGGAAGGATTAAGTCAATTAAAAAGTCCACTGACGTCGGGAATCAAACACACGATCTTCCGGCTTGTAGCATAGTGCCTCAACTAACTACGCTACCTCGTGCCCCTTATTTGAATGGAAAATGAAAATAGATAGGCATTCTCTAGAGCCTGTAATTTCTATGATAGATGTTGGTTTACAAAATAAGCCCATTCGTTCGAAGTTCTGTTTTCCTACCGCTTTACGTCAAATATACATTTAGAAATGGATATTATTCATAAATATTGCAGGGAAAGTAGTATGCATGGTGGCAAAGAGGAATGCTTGTATGGTTTTGGTGGGAAAGTCATAAGGAAAGAGACCGACAAGAAGAACTAGACATAGACGGAAGGACAGCATTAAAATGGACCTTAGAGAGAGAGAGTGAGAGAGAGGATGGGTTCTGAATATAGGAACCAGTGGAGGACTATTTTGAAGATGGTACTGAACCTTCAGTTTCCATAAAATGTTGGGAAATCCTTGAGTATCTGCACACCTGGCGGCTTCTCAAGAAGGGCGCAGCTCTTTTTGGTAAGTTGGCTATTTATAAACAATATATATGTTAGATATACTTTAACGTGATGGCTGAAAAGACCAGAATAGTGGAGCTAAAATGAGAATGCCGTTGCGATGCAACGGCTAACTAAACATATCTTGGCAAAGTCTACATACGCAACAATATAGGAAATGTTGGAAACGGTGTTTTCTATACGGTCCGTGAGAAGGCTCTTTAACGAGAACACCATTGGGTTTACAGAGTTGTGAGACAGTTGCCGGCCAGTAAGTACGTGATCCCGGAAGCTGATGAATCTACGGCTTCGAGAGCCGTTGCCAAGCAACGACTGGTAAAAACACAACAGACTGAGAATTAACTGTAATGTAGTAAATTGTAGAGTGTATGAATTAGTGATAACTATACAATTAATTGTAGTTACGGTTTGTAAGAATCCAATAAGTCCAATTACCAATCCGAACACCGTGTCTATTCACTTAAGATCGTGAAAAAAATATATATATATTAATATTATTTCAGTGTTTGTTCACATCTTCTCTATTAATGTATTTTCTTTCTCCAGTGCTTACTTTTAATTGGCTTATAGTTGTTGCCAGACACTTTGTAAACGAACTTAATTGAATTACTTTTTCTTTTCCTAGGCACTACAGTCCCAGTGGGCCTAGGCCTACCTCCATGAACTTCTCCGAATTAAATTATTTTGAATTACTTTGGAAGCTATTATTAAAAGGACCGCCTCTGTGGTATAGTGGTCAAAGTTTCTGGTTACAGATCCTAAGGTCCGGGTTCGATTCCCGGACTTGCCAGATTTTCTGAGAAGTAGTGGATCTGGAACGGGGTCCACTAAGTCTCGTGAGGAAAAATGAGATATTTCAAGGAAATAGCGGCTCAGGTCTAGAAAACCGAAATTAACGGCCGGGGGGATTCGTTGCTCTGACCACGCGACACACTCTATCCGCAAAAGTTGCCACTAACTTCGGCGACAAGCAGCGGTCGCTCGGTCGGTACAGTTCGCTTGCGGACTGAAACCACGGAGTTTGTTTTTGTTTTGCTGTTATTAAAATAAAACGATCGACCAAATGTTGCCACATTCCATTGTAATGAAATGTGAATGATCTCACCTGCGACCACTTCAGGATAGAAGTAACTCTGTTAGCCGCTTCCAGCATGGCCGGACAGTCATTCAATTTCACATTTCCCGTCACTCCGATGGTGCCAATATTAGCCTTTATGCCACTCAGGTAGGCCGTGGCGCTGCACGCAGAGTCTGCAACTTGACTGTCCACACAGTAGGTCTGCGAACGAAATTAAATCTGACATTACAGTATGGGAACCTTCACGAATGGCACGGAAAATAGTTACAGAGTTATAATTAGTTTGCGAAAAGCTCAAATCTGTAAATTGGCAAGAGAAAGTATCATGGAATGATGTTACAGGTGTAATATCTTCTCAGTTCTGTGTATTCTTTTCCTTCAAGTACGTCACACAACGTGACAATAATTTATGTAACGCACGAACCCATCATATTTGTAATTTATCCCACACAATTCTCTACAGAACACAGTCTCGGAGAATATCTTGATTCATAAAATCTAACGGCAAGAATACGTTTAGATCTTGTTTCTCTGGGTTTGGGTATCTTGTAATGTGGTAAATGGTTACCAAAGCTTCGAAGGAACACCACCTCTGCCACCGTTTTCAACATACCGTGAAGGCTGCGAACCACCTGCCATACTGCACGTTCTCTGTACCCAGAGTACCAACATCTGAATCTTCACCCCTGTGAGAACATTACGTCACATGAGCAAACATATCTCAAAATTTGCAGGGTTTGGAGTTCTCACAGGGGTCGTTATGAAGAGTTCTATCTTCTGGGACGTAATGTTTTGTAGTCTGGTGAAACTTAGTACCTTCTTCAAGCAGGCTTGTTATTTGGATTGTTCTTCAGCGCTGAAGATTGAGGCGACGTGTTCCTCGGAAATGCTGGCTGACTTTCAAACGAATACACCGTATTATATCTCAGAAGACTGAACTCTTCGCTTCAAAACTTCTCTTAAAAAACGAGGAGAGCGCTGTACTAACTTCGTTGTGAAGTAACTGAAATTAAAATGAATGAACTGTTCCCTGTGCTTGATTAATTAAGCGCTATGCCATGAAGGCGTATGGGGTGTAGAGATATATCTGCAGCATTCTTGACCTCGGCACTGGAAGTAGGTGACTGACCAGATTCACGCCCCGGCCGCTTTACAGCCGGACCTGGGTGGGCCCCAGTGCCGGTCTGGACACCATAGAAGATGAAAAATTTGTCCCTACTGGGAATTTAACATAGGTCTTTCAGGCCGTACTTCGTCGCTATACCGAGTTATGTCGACTCCCAAAGTAAGAGGAGTGTGTTGTTAAAGTTATTTGTGCAGTATTTGTTTATTACGCTCAGTTATTTGAATTTTTCAAATTTCTCACCTTTGAGAGACCTGTGTGGGGGAATGCTTCGAAGGAAAGGACTGTTTCCTCGCCCGTTTGTCCCTGTGACTGGCCAAGGTACGTTCTAGCAGCGGCCAAGGTTGGAATAGAAAGTCCGTCTCCTAAAAACATGATCACGTTCCTCGCTCTTCCTGTCAGAAGCGGTTTTGCCAGCTTCTCACGCAGAGTGCTCTGTGCTTGGTGGCGCCAGTACGCAGCATCTCAAATAAGAAAAATAATATATATAACCCATAACATTTTGGTTAAGGAACTGAAGGGCATGATTTTGGGAAAACTAGCTGGAGAAAAAGGGTGACTACTAAGTTGAGTCTTGAAGAACGCAGTCTTCTGGGATTTGGCACCGTGTATATGTGGTGTTAACCGACGTTTCGGAGGAACGTATCGCCTCCATCTTAAGGGTAGAAGGAAAATTTTAAGAAATCCGCAGGCGAAANCAAATTGTTTTCCAATATGTGTCTCATTTATTGTTTTCTTTAGGGGCATGCAGTAACGTAGTTGGTTGAGGCACTGTGCTACAAGCCGGAAGGTCGCAGGATCGAATCCCGATGAGGTGGATTTTTTCAATTGACCTAATCCTTCCAGCCGCACTATGGTCCTGGGGTCGACTCAGCCTCTAACAGAAATGAGTACTAGGAATATTCTTGGGGGTAAAGGGCGGCCGGCGCATAAGGCTGACAAGCTCACCGCCATCTGTGAGCCGATTGCCTAGAAAATGTGGGAGCTTCAACATCTTACAACCCCATGGGGCCTCCATGGCCTGTTACAGAGATACGTTTACTTTATTTTTATTATTTTCTTTACGCCAAAACTAACTACTCCCTCGCTGAGCAGTGTTGATCTGTTAACTGAACACAAGATACAGCGTGTTGCTTGAAGGGTTGGTGGTAACTGGGCTGGCAATATTATCTAATTTAATGTAAGCGAAAAGCTCTCAATTATATTTTCAACATTCATCCATGGAACTCCCTATACAGCCAGCTGCCCCTCAATGAATGAAGATGAGTGAATATTTAAGGATCAAAACTGTATATTTCAGTTGAGCACTAATTGCATGATTCACACTTTTCAGTATTTAAGTTATAATACTCCCGTTAAAGTATTGTGTACTCTGTAAAATGAATTATGATGATAAAATATTGATAAATGCTCACTAGGCAAAGTAATTTCAGAAAGAATTTTTACGACTTTTCAGTTTTAAATTTCGTTATTTGTATTGAAATACCGTGTCTGATCTTACGAGCAATCTGATAGAAAATTATTTTAGAGAGTTTATTCCACTAAAGTTAAAAATATGAGTATTTATAATGTAGCAACCTTCCACAATTTATCTTCATGTGTTGCATCCAGCTTCGTGTGATGTACTTCGAGTATTTTTTTGACATCCGTCGACACAACAGTTTCTTATAAAAATATATAAATATAGATAATTTACATTAAAATATTAAACCTTAAAATATGACACGTTTCGACCTTTATTAGGTCATCATCAGGTGTAATCTTTGTGCTTAGGTGTTGAATCTGTTCTTTCATACGGACCCGTACTGTGGATATGGCTGTATAACTTGTGATATTATGCTTGGTAACAAAACTCTTGGTATTATTTACTTTTAGTCCAATTATGTTGGTATTAGAAATAATTAATTAAATTACTGTATATCTAGTTGAAGGTTAAAATATGGTCAAAATTAAGATTAAATATATGTATATATTAGTTATTTCGCTAGTATACTGGTCTCTCTGGTCTGGTTCCTACCTAGGTGGGTATGTTGTTATGAAATCTTGTATATTCACATGTGTTATCTCCCATTTATTCAGGCTGCAAGTTGGGTGTAGCGCGACTGTCATCGAGATGTTGTTGTCATATGGTACATGGAGAATCTCCGTGTTGTCTCGTGGGTGGACGTTTGGGCTCTGTCAGGGCTGTTGTCGACAACTTCATCATCAATTATTAAATATATGCTTTCTACTATTAGTTCCACGTGTTTTGTTCTGTGCTCCTTTCTAGTCATACATATAATCGAATGATACGTCGAGGCCGAAGTTTAACGCCATCTAACACGATCTATACATAGAAATAATAGAGTTTAAACTATTTCTCTTATATAACATATTACACTACACATATTCGCATAAAAATCAGTACTCACAAGATAGGTACGATATACTGAAACAAAAGACTTTCGATCGTTCGTGATATACTGCATAACTTACGNTTCGATTCCCGGCGCTACCAGATTTTCTGAGAAGTAGTGGGTCTGGAACTGGGTCCATTCAGCCTCGTGAGGATAATTAAGGATCTATTTCAACGAAATAGCGGCTCCGGTCTAGAAAACCGAAATTAACGGCCTTGGGGATTGGTTGCGCTGACCACTTGACACCCTCTATCCGCA
>NW_019743156.1:276776-303758 GCF_002891405.2 Cryptotermes secundus | reverse complement strand
AAAGAAATAGCGGCTCCGGTCTAGAAAACCGAAATTAACGGCCGTGGGGATTCGTTGCGCTGACCACTTGATACCCTCTATCCGCAAAAGTTGGCACTAAACTTCGCCGACAAGCAGCGGTCGCTCGGTCGGTATAGTTCGCTTGCGGACTAAAACTACGGGAGTTTTTTTTCTTTTGTAGTAGACTTTTTGAACAGTGAAATTTAGCTGGTCAAGACATTTCCCGCTTCTACGTAATCCGGAGGTTCATTACCGCGATCACAAGATACCGTATTCAGAACCGAAGCGTTAAGTGACAAACTTATATAATAATATTAGAGATAGCTTAATTCATATCTCTGTTCTTACTCACTGTTCTGGTCGGGGCTGTGGGCGGGTCTTGATGCGCCCCTGAATATGTGACTATGATGATAATTATCTGAAACATGAATAGTATTTGTTAACAGAAGTCAGTTTCCCACATTGAGACTGATTCTTATAGAAGTCTTTACTTCGATTTTTGTTTATATCAACTGTTATTTTTGTATAACCTCAGATCTATTTTCCCTTAAAGAGAACGAAAATTTGGATAAAAGTCAATGGACAGTATAAATGCTTACCAGTGTATCTGGGCTTGTTGGAGATCGGAGTAGCACAGATGTAAGTCACAAGCAGGACAGACACACTGACTGAAGCCAGAGATGAAGACATCTTAGAAGAGAGTATGAGGATACACAACAGCAGAATAATTGTTACTTTCTGACAATTTGAAGAAGGTGCAACGCCAGTTAAAACTACTAATACTTGTGCATGAATAAATAATTTATCCCTCTCATATCTACTCACTACACATACTACTCCATCACAAATAATCCCATAGTCTCTGCTTTCAGCATTGATAATATTTCATATTGAAACCCCTGTGTAAACTAAGGAGGTATTAACAATAGTTAAGCAATGAGATAACAAGAATTCAGTATTCCCAAGATTTAAAATATTAATTTTTTATTGTGGTTGTTAGCGTAGGACGCTTCTCACATATGTACACAGCATAAACATACAGAAATCCTGCCTGGTGCATTAATTTGTCATCTCTCTGTGTTCAATTAACAAAAAACTGTGGGACTACTCTAACAAAGTACCTTTCTTTCCACATGCTTTATTGGCTCTTTACCAGGCCTTGTTTGGTTTCATATTTGTCAAAATATACATAAAGAGAGTCATTGGAAAAAAAAATGTCGGTATGATAAAAACTCTCAATCGAAAACACATATCAGCATGATTAAGCATTAAATTGCTAATAAATGTCTGAAGTTTTTATTCCTGGTCTACATGAAGATATTTGTCTCGCAACTTTATTTCTTTCAAATGTTTCAACCAAAATCTCAGAGCCTTAACATCTTGTGCTTTTCTATTTTGATGTATTCTTCGCTATTTACGTTGTACTGTTACAAACCATTTCTATTCTGCGTACCAGATTCAGCCTTCTGTTGCACGGTCAACATCTCGCCTGAAACTGACTCGCATTGGGAGGTACATATAACGGGTGCTGGGTAAATCTAACGACCTTTCTATCTATGGGACAACCGACAAATCCAAAGCAACGTCGTTCACTACCCATCATTAATTGAGCATATTAAAAAAAACGTACGTTCTTTCGCCGAATTTGTAAACTTGAATTATATCGATATATTTAATAATTTTTTAATGGTGGATTTTCATAATCTCGGTATTTTTTTTTCGATGATAAACAGAGCAGAAATGAATTTGGTGTTGCGAAGATGAACGCTCTGCATAAGAACTGCATCAAGCCAGAAATTACTGTTTCCATATATGTAGCTATATTTTTATTATATTAAGAAGAGTTATTTCAAATATAAATTACAGGTCTTAATAAGCCTTACATTTTATATCACGCACTAATTTTCCTTAGTTATAATACGTGACTGATCACCGTTACTCAGCAGTCAGTTTCTTCCTAAGGAAAGAGCTTCTGGACAGGAGGTGGGTTTCAGCTCATTGAGAGAGCACAACGTTTCGAGCGTCATTAATATGAGAGTGTAAGGAATTAACGTGTAAGCAGGATTCATTTCTTGTCGCATACTGTTCGCCCTTTGCCAACACAAGAGGCGTAGGCCATGACGTGGGGAATGAAGTTCTGCTCAAATGTGCCCGCATACAGATGACTCCAAGGCCCTCTGGCAAACACTGCGACGTCATCTCCTCCATGGGTCTCGCTACTCAGCGGGACGGCTGCTGGGTAACGGTAGTTGGGGTCATCTGCAGAGAATTCTCGTATTTAATGTCACAAACATCCTCTCATAAACCATACAATGCTCAATGCATATTATATTATAAATAAAACGAATCCAATTGCTAAATCAATTAAGCACAATGCTATGAGGGGGGCGTATGGGGGAATGGACGTAAATATCCACATTTTCTTGATCTCGACTCTAGACGGAGTTGAGTGGTCAACTTCATGGCTCGGTCGCTTGACTCCCGGAAAAAGACCCTACGGTACCCATTTAATGAGAGGCTGGTTGGGCCCCAGAGCCGGTTTGGACGCTGTGGAGAAAAGAAAAAATATGCCCTTCCGGAAATCGAACAGCGATCGTCCAGCTCTTAGCCCGTCGCTCATACTGACTGAGCTATCCCAGATTCACGTGTTATATACTAAAGGTAAAAGTGTTCCTGAATTTAATTAATTAGGCACTATGCCATGAAGACATATGGGGGAGTGAAGGTACAACTCCACATTCTCTTGACCTCGGCCCTATATGGGGGTGAGTGGTCAGCATCTTGCCACTGCCGCTTTATGGAAGACATTTCTGACAGTAGGAGCGAAAACAATTTGTGAATCTGTGTAGCACATGAGTGGGCCATGCATTTTGAAAATGAAGACATAACTGGGGGCCCCGCTTTGAAATCCATCCATAACATCCACTGTTGAAAGCAATATAAAATATAAAGAAAGCCGTCTTTTGGGATGTGGCGCCGTGTAGATATTGTATAAGCAGACGTTTCCGTGAAACATCGGTTCACACAATGTCTACACGGCGCCACATCCCAGAAGACGGCTTTCTTCATAGTCACCACAGTGAAAACCTCAAATCATACAATAGAAAATAAAGGTTTCAAACAGTCCTTCTAATTAGCAATTTACGAAAATGACACTTTATGAGAGAGAAAACTATTGACGGATCCACATATTAACTACAACCAGCACCTGCTGTGCGCTGTCGGCACACTGTGTTTCCAAATCTGACGGAACATTGTAAAGGTTCGGCCACACAGAGCGCTATGTACGCTATGTTCGCTATACGAACAGAAAAATATCTCCCTTTATTGCCAATGTGACTGGCCACACAGATTTCCGTACGCTACGTACGCTATGTTTCTTATGTTAGCTGCGTCGCACAGTGTACACAGCGTAAGTAGCGAACATAGCGTAGCGCTCTGTGTGGCCGAACCTTAAGCACAATTAAAGTAAAGCTATCCCTGTAACAGGCCTTGGAGACCCATAGTTTTGTGAGACGTTGATGTTTTCACATTATCTAGACAATCGGCCCATAGATGGCGGTATGGTTGTCAGCCCTACACGCCGCCGCCCTTAACCCCTAGGGAGATTCCTGGTACTCATTTCTGTTTGAGTTTGAGTCGACCCCAGGGCCACACTGCGCTGAAGGGTTAAGTCATTTGAAAAAATCCACCTTATCGGTAATCCAACCCGCGACCTTCCGGCTTGTAGCATAGTGCCTCAACAAATATGCGCAGGCTAATCACAATGGTATATTTTAAAAGGCACTGACATCTGTTTCTGTGTAGTCTGAAACGATGTCTAGGTACAAGGAGTACACAGACAAAACTTTTTCTCATGTGAGACCGTAAGCAGTACGGTAATATGGCAAAATAATACTTGTTACCTAATTCGGCTGTGGCGAATCAATACCTTCGGTTCCACGGAACATATTAGGAGGCTTTGTTACCGGTAATTGGATTCTAAAAATAGAAGCAAGTCACAAGAAAGCAGAGAAGAACCCGTATGAGGCAATGGCTGTGCTCTTGAATACGTGGGGATGCCTTACATATTTGCGACTTTTGGAATATATTATATCGATAAGAAATTATGGATTACGTAAAATCACACGAAAGACTGGCTTTAATTATAATATTCATACATTACATTTCAGCATCCTGTTGCATTGAGGTATAACTTACAGTCTTAATTTCCGTCTATAATGCAACAATATTAATTTAACAACATTAATATTAATATATATTTGTACAGCCGATGCTCGTGCTACTGGTTTCAAGCGCACATGGCCATCTTCGGGCAACACATCTTTTGAAGGGGTCTACTGCACTGTGCACTTGGTCAAACAGTATTCATTAAGGCACGTCGTTGTTGTTGTAGAAGTAATAGGAAGGTGAGGCTTAGGAGGTGTTGACAGGCTGTAGTAGATGTACATTAAAAAGACTTAAACTATATACAGAGGCCACGCCATTGCTCAAACGGTTAGTCGCTGGCTTTCCACAGCGGCGGCCTGGGTTCGATCCTGGGTCTGGTCAGCGTGGGATTTGTGGTGGACAAAGTGAAGCTCGGGCAGGTTTTCTCCGAGTACTTCGGTTTCCCCTGCCAATCTTCATTCCACCAATTGCTCCACAATCACCCTCACCTATCATCTGGGGCTTGTACCACAGGCCAGAAGTGGCCGCAGTACAAGGGACTTGGTCCCACCCCACCAGCATTAAAAAAAAATAAAATAATAAACTATATACAGGCAGTCACATTATCAGAACGGTGTAAGGCATGTACTGTCTTTGCTCGCTCGGAGGCCCGGATCGTGGGTTCGAATCTCACACAAAGCATGGATATTTGATATGAGTATGTATTTATTCTGTTTTGTGTTTCACTGTGTTTAGGTATAGGCCTTGCGATGAGCTGATCGCTCGTCCAAGGAGCCCTACAGTCTGTAAAATAATCAAAACGAAAATAAATACTTCGACACCGTAATGGTATAATAGGAAAGTATTAAGTTAGAGACTACATACATTTATATACAGAAAATAGTAATATTAACTCACTCATATTTTCTTTGGAAAGGTCGTATCTTGGTTTGTAACTCTTCCCATTGGCGTAAGAAAGAGTCGCATATGGAAGTCTGTCAACTCCAGACGTCCCAGCAAGATCTGAAAAACAGAAGATGGTTGGGCGAGAATCAAATGATTACAAATACTGCTTCGGTACACTCTGTGAGTGTTCGTTCGATCTGAGGTTCTCACGGCTATGAAGAATACTGTTCTCTTGGTTGTAACGCCCTTTATTTGGGAGATATTCCGATGCTTTGTAGGAAGATGTTGCCAAGAAGGCCGCGCCATAGCTCAAGCAGTTAGTTGCTGGCTTCCCATCGCGGTGGTCCGGGTTCGATCCCGGGTCTGGTCAAGTTGAATTTGTGGTGGACAAATTGGCGCTGGGGCAGGTTTACTCTGAGTACTTCGGTTTCCCCTGCCAATCTTCATTCCACCAATTGCTCCAGAATCACCCCCACCTATCATCTGGGGCTGCTGCAACAGGCCAGAAGTGGCCGCAGTATAAGGGACTTAGTCTCACTCCACTAAAAAAAAAAAGGAATAATAATACTACAAGGGAGGCTTTGCCTCTGCCAGAAATCGAAACTCGATTCCTCGGTCAGTAGCCCGCAGCACAGTCGCTATGCCTGCTGTGGGAATCCCAGCCAGAGCTCCATATCTTCCGTTTAAGTGGACCTCTGCGTGCTTCCTTCATACTCACGCAAGATGTCGTTACCGCGAGAGGGGTAGCCGCTGATGCTCATGGTGTGTGCGTGATCGGCCGTGACCACGATCAGGGTGTCCTCTTCATCTGTGAGATCGGCGGCGGCCTGTACGGCCTTTGCAAATTCCACTGTTTCATCCAGAGCCAAGTGTGCTTTCGTGTCGTGGTGGGCGTGGTCAATACGTCCGCCTGTTATCAACATGACAGGAAATGTAAAATTGCGTCACTCCATTTCAGAGCCAGCGTCTGTGATGGGAATTATCTAAATATGTATGAATATCCACAGATCAGGAATTCCAGATCAGAATATTGTCACAAGTTCAGGTAACAGCTACATGAGTTCATTTTTAAGAGTACATAATAAACAGCTCATCTTGAAACTCGACAAATAAGGCCGGGCCTCAACCCCTCCAGTGAAAGAGAAGTTCCAAATCTCCCTCCAGGCGTTATAGCGACGGGCTACTGACTGGACGACCGGGGTTCAATTCTCGGCGTGGACAAGTAATTCTTCTCTTCTCCACAACGTCCCGACCCGCTCTGAGTTTAACCTAGGAGAAAGAGCTCCCCTATCCATTGGCTAGGAGGTTTGGTGGGCCCCAGAGCCTGTCTGGACGACTGGAGAAGAGAAGAATCTTGCCCATACCGGGACTCGAAGTTTTACCCCTCGGCCATCCAACCCCTAGTCAGTCGCTAAACTCTCTGAGCTATCCTGACAGAGCAAAATTTAAACTCGTGGTTCTGTCTGTTGTCTCTGCTTATGCAAACCGCAGTGCAGAGCGGTAAGCACCCCGACTGCAAAGCGAAAAGCAGACTCTTGAGAAACAAGACTGTTGCTTTGCGTGAGAGAATCCCATGCCACGAGACAATCCTGAGTCATTTTAGTCGCAGTGATATCCAAAACTAGCAACAATGTGTCCGCATATATCACTACTGAGAAGTGTACGCAACAAGTTGACTTCCGAGACCTCGTGTAAAAGAATTATTTTGCAAGACCGGGGTATAAATGAGGGGATAATATTCAAATAAATCTTAGAAAATAAGGCGTAGGATCAAAATTTCCCAAGAATTTAGACTTATCGAGATAACCGCTTCTTGTTTCAATGATTGGGGAGGGGGTAGAGTGCTCAGGGGTGGGCTGCGTACTGTCTGTGGACCAATTAGCAACAGGCTGAGACACATATTTGTGCCGCAGTCGGGCGTGGTGAAACACTTGGATCCTACAACATGACAGTGCACCCTTGCAAGGACTTTTGACGGAATTCCAAACGTCACCCAGTCACCATGTTCTCCCGATCTAGCTCCAGGCGACATCCGGCTCTCTCCGAGACTCAAGGACATGCGACAAGAGATCTCAGAGCCGTACTAAAAAAGGGCCTCTAGATGTGCTTCCAGAAATGGCAGGACCTCTGCAGCAAATGTGCATGCGCAGTAGGACATTACTTCAAGGATGAGTAGGGTCGATTTTTACATATAACCATTTCACCTGAATTTCATCAACTTCTTGATTACTGGAATTAAATTGGATTTACGTAGTAAAAGTTATTCTTATTCGCAGGGCAAACTCATGATATAAAGACAGCTAACAGATGCTTTGAAAATGTGGCACAGTTCAGATATTCGGGAACGACAGTAACAAATAAAAATCTGATTCAGGAGGAAATTAAGAGGAGATTGAACTCGGGTAATGCTTGCTACCATTCAGTACAGAACCTTCTGTCTTCTCGTATGTTGTCCAAAAACATAAATATTAAAATATACAATATTTTAATTTTGCCTGCGGTTCTGTATGGGTGTGAAACTTGGTCTCTGACATTAAGGGAGGTACAAAGACTGAGGGTGTTTGAGAACAGGGTGTTGAAGAGAATATTTGGAACGAAGAGGGCTGAAGCTACGGGAGGGCTGAATAAACTACATAATGAGGAGCTTCATAACTTGTACTCTTCTCCAAGAATAATTAGAATGATCAAGTAAAAGAGGATGAGATGGACAGGTCATATGGCACGAATTAAGGTGAAGGGGAATGTATATAGGATATTGGTGGGAAAGTCAGAAGGAAAGAGACCACTGGTAAAACCAATATTAAAATGGATCTTAGAGAGATAGGATGAGATGGTATGGATTGGATTGATGTGGTGCAGGATAAGGACCAGTGGAAGGCTCTTGTGAACATGGTAATGAAAGTTCGGATTCCAAAAATTCTGTGAATTACCTGAGTAACTGCACGATTGGCGGCTTCTCAAAAAGGGCTCAGCGCCATGAGTGAGAGAGTCAAAGTTATTGTTCAGTATACACATTCTGTGTTGGTACTGATGAATATTATGAGAGATTCTTGACAATTTGGTAAAGGACTGCGACTTACCCTCCACAAAGAGAAAGTAACCATTTGGGTTCTTGTTCATGACTCGAATGGCAACCCTAGTCATTTCTTCGAGTGTTGGAATAGTTCCGGATGTGTCCAGAATCTTATAAGGCAGATGGTCTCTACTGAACAAACCTGACGACAAAAAAAAATATTTTTGGTGAAGCGACATATGCAATTAATTTGAATCTGTGAAGTCGCACAACCAGCGGAAAATATAACTTCTTAGAACTTTACACTCACCGAGTATAAATTCAGTTTTGTTCATGTCGACTCTTGCTAATTGTCCTTTATTCCAAAGGTATTTGTAGCTAACCCCACGTTTCTTCTTGTCGGTTTCCCAGCTAGCAATCAAATCGACATTATCCGTTCGCCTACCTGGCCCACCTTCTTCGTCTACGGCATTTTTTGAGCGAAATTGTTTGCGGCCACCTCCCAGGATGACCTGCGTGAAATAGGCTTAGGTAAGATAAATGCACACAGGGTTTTGATCGCAAAACCTGAAGGAAAGATATCAATTTGAAAACCTAGGCTCACACACTAGGATAATATTAATATGGATCTTCAATAATAGTGGATAAAAATGTGGATATGATTAATTTTATAGAATTTGAGGTTTTCGCGGCTGTGACTATGAAGAACGCAGTCTTCTGTGATGTGGCGCCGTGGAGATATTTTGTTAACCGACAGAGATATTGGGTTTTCAGACTTTATCCATTGTCCTGGTTTTAAGATAACTAAGAAAAACGCGACGTTTCGGAAACTGGATCTGTTTCCGTCCTCAGGTGAGGGAAAACACCTATTCTGTTTAGCCTTAATCACTTTACTCTTTCTAAGGGACCCAACAGAATAGGTGTTTTCCCTCACCTGAGGACGGAAACAGATCCGGTTTCCGAAACGTCGTGTTTTTCTTAGTTATCTTAAAACCAGGACAATGGATAAAGTCTGAAAACCCAATATCTCTGTGTGTTATACACCATCGTCAAAATCCTATAGTAACTATTAATTAACCGACGTTTCGGAGGAACTTATCGCCTCCATTTTCAGGGCATAAGAAGTCCGCGAGCGATGAACCAGCGTGAGCAAGTATTTGTTAACAAAATATCTACACTGCGCCACATTCCAGAAGACGGCATTTTTCGTGGTTAATTTTGTTCAGGGCAGAAACTAGGGGTGGGATTTAGAGAATACTGTAATGTACCTTCCATTTCATACAAGGAGGGACTATGAAAAAAGTCCGAAAACTCAGTAATTCTGAGTGTTATACACCGTCGTCAGAACCTTTTGGGATCTAGGAGTACATAGTTTCAATTTCTTGCCAATTTAATTATAATAAGAGAAGAGTAAACAATTGCTAACCAAGTAACTTCTTCCATAGAGCTGAGACCTTCTTGAGAAGCCACCAGTCGCTCAGCTGCCCAAGAATATTGCAACATTTTATGGAACCAGAAAGTTCATTACCGTTTTCGCAAGAGCGCTCCAGTGGTCTCTATCCTGAGCCAGATGAATCCAGAACATACCAGTGAGCATTAAAATATAATGTATAATGTAATTGTAAAGTTCATCCCAGTGTTCGTTATTTCATGTTTAATTCCGTCTTTCAAACGCGCCTCTTATAGGTATGCTGTGTAACATTGCCAACGTGTTCGTGGTTCTGTATACGCAACGAGACAGATGAAAATGCGCCGTGTCACAGACCTTTATATTCTTGCCAGGGGAGTTGTTTACGAGCTGCTCAGCGATGTCGTCACATACTTCCGGGTCTTGCTTCGAGTTTCTGACCTCGGCATCAGTCTCCCAGTTCCTGTTGGCTACGTAGGAGTAGGCACCTGCTGGGGACGCGTGAGTGACGCGGGTTGTTGTCACAACCCCTGTAGATTTGCCGGCATCCTGAAATGTCCGCAGAGATATTAACATTGGGAACTTCCTGAACTGGTAATAACTGGCGTATTTTTTTTTTTTTTTAGTTTATTGGGATGAGATGAGAATTGGTACGTCGGCACTAAAAATTTTAAATTCGCTTAGTGGCGGTTGGAGTCCAAATGGGTCCACTCTGCACAGCGGCCACTGATTGGTCGGGTGATTATGATGATGGAGAATTTGGTGGAATGAAAATTGGCAGGGGAAACCGAAGTACTCGGATAAAACCCACCTCAGCGCCACTTTGTCCACCACAAATCCCACTTTACCAGACCCGGGATTGAACCCGGGCCACCGCGGTGGGAAGCCAGGGACTAACCGCTTGAGCTATGACGCCGCCCTTCATTGGCCACTAATTGGCCTATTGTACCAGCCCTGGATGCTGGATAATGATGAATGTGGAGCAGTCGGTGGAATGACAATTGGCAGGGGAAACAGAAGTACTCGGAGAAAATCTGCCCCAGTGTCACTTTCTTTACGACAAATCCCACATGACCTGAAGTGGATTCGAACCCGGGCCGCTGCGATGGGAATCCGGTGATTAACCAGCTCAGCCATAGCACAGCCTATAACTGAAGTAACTTATTTCTTTGGCCGCGTCATAGCTCAAGCAGTTAGTCACTGGCTTCCCACCGCGGCGGCCAGGGTTCGAGCCTGGGTCTGGTCAAGTGGGATTTGTGATTGACAAAGTTACGCTAGGGCAAGTTTTCTCCGAGTACTTCTGTTTCCCCTGCCAAACTTTATTCCACCAAATTCTCCATCATCATAATCACCAGGGGCAGGCTACAATAGGGCAAAGAGTGGCTGACGTGCCTAGTGGACCCAGCTGGACTCCACGCCCCACTATGAGAATTTTAATTTGACTTCTTTAATTTCGTAGAGTGCAATGAGACCGAGTTAACTTGCTACGTCAGTCTCAGTTTGGCCTATTGCACCAGCCACGGACGACAAGTGATGAGTATGTAGCATTTGGTGGAATGAGAATTGGGCGGAGAAACCAAAGTACACGGAGAAAACTTGTCCCATTGCCACTCTGTCCATCCCAAATCCAGCATGACTTAACCTGTTCGAACTCTGAATGCTGCCATGGTGAGAAGACAGAGACTTGCCGTCTGAGCTATGGCACGGTAAATTAACGGGAATATGTTTGTAGAAGTGAATACTATTTATTATGAGAAACAATCGCATTAAAATAAGAGAAAAAAGACTAAGTTCACATGCATTGACAGACGAGAACTGCGGTTCTCAGGCGAATAAATATAAAGAGTATTATTTGCAGATTTTGTACAACATGCTGTCTCTTAGGTCCTGAAGAGGAAGGAAGTACATTGATTCTAAACGGAGGTATACTTCTTCAAGGCCATACGGAGTAATATTCCATAAGAATACACTCTTCAAGAACAAAAGATATCTTCAATTCCTTAATTGCAAGAGGTAGTAAAATGTTCGGCTACCAACTGGATGGCATTTCTTTGATTTCCGGCAGAATCTGCTATATCTCTCATCGTCTTCCTGTCCCGAAAAACTTTGCTGTTTTTCCGGCGCAACTTAGATTTTATTTTCTATTATAATGTCGGAAAGTATCACGGTTCTGTGTGATACAAACTGACGCTTGGAACCTTGTCCCGCCGTCAGTTTTCTCGACTGGAATCTCTGTGGCTTTCCTCAGACCGCAGAGGCAAATTCCGAGATAGTATCTAAAAATTTACCTTAAATATCTCATTCAAAATTATTACCCCTCATCATTCATGGAAATTTTATAGCATAGCAATAAGTTATACATCTCTGGTTGAAACAGCGACGTTAAATAAATATAGAATAAAGGAAGAAGAATTAAGATAAACGCATCAATTTTTATCCTAAATTGTAGGATTTGAGGAACACACAGCGATGATTTTGAATCGTTTTACGTCTTGGGCTATAATGCCGTGTATTCTGTTGAAAATCAACCTACATTCGGGAGGAATATGTCGCTTTTATCGTCAGGTTCAAAGAGTAAGCCAAAGAAAAAATCATAGCACATAGCACTCGATCGGACTACACGGCATTGTGGGACAGAAAATAAATAATTTTATTTTAAGTTGTTACCTGTGACCACTTCAGGATGGACGTCACCTGATTCGAAGCATTTCTCATGCCTTTGCAGTCATTTAATTTGACCTTTGCCATAACCCCAATGGTGCCGATGTTGGCCTTGACACCACCCAAATAGGCTGTAGCGCTGCAGGCAGAGTCTGCAACTTGGCTGTCTACACAGTAGGTCTGCAAACGGGAGCACGACACGTATTTGTCATTTAAAATAAAGAAAGAGATGACATGCTTTAGAGACTGGTTAGTAGATCCCCTCGAGAGCTTCCACAGAAGGCAAAAACCTCTGTTGAAAGGTATATTTGAATATGTCGAATGCTTACAATCCTGACAATTATTAATCATATGTACACTTGCAGAAGTGTAAGAGTTGTTTAGCTTATCTCCTGGCTGTAGAAAGAAACAGAACAAACTCATGCAAACAAGGCAACTTACATCACTTCAACAATAATACCAATTCAATTAGCTAATTCCAGCCCAGTATTATTCCGGGAGAAAATAAATATTATTTAAACCTATAATATTTTAATAATTAAGACAGTAAAGTTACACATATAAATATAAATATAAATAGCGTGGTCTAAAATATGCAATTGCCCTAAAAACAAGATGATGATGATGATGATGATAACAATAATAATAATAGTAATAGCAAAACGTAAGTAAAGTAAAAGTAAAGGGATCCATGTTAACAGGCCGTGGAGGCCCAAAGAGTTCTGAGATGTTGAGGTTCCCACATTTTCCAGACAATTGGCTCATAGATGGCGGCAAGATTGTAAGCCTTACGCGCCGGCCTCCCTTTACCTCCAAAAATATTCCTGGTACTCATTTCTGTTTGAGGCTGAGTCAACCCCAGGGCCATAGTACGGCTGGAAGGATTAGGTCAATTGAAAAAATCCAACTCATCGGGATTCGATCTAGCGACCTTCCGGCTTGTAGCACAGTGCATCAACCAACTACGTTACCGCGTGCCCCAGTGATAATAATAATAACTGTCAACTTCTACAAAATTACAGGACGCCACATTTCAGAATCTACTCGTACACTCTTCATGAATTCTGCTTCGAGAAATTAAAATCTTGGTATTTATTTCGTCAAGACCTTTCACCTTTGAGAGTCCTGTGTGAGGGAATGCTTCGAAGGAAAGGACTGTTTCCTCTCCCGTGTGCCCTTGTGATTGGCCCAGGTAAGCCCTTGATGCAGCCAAGGTTGGGATAGATAACCCATCTCCTAAGAACAGGATCACGTTTTTCGCCCTTCCTGTCAGAAGGCGTCTTGCCAGCTTCTGGTGCAGAGTGCTCTGTGCTCCCGTGTTCCAGTATTCAGCGTCTGTGAAAACAAGCGAGAAAAGATTTCACAGCTTCATTGAAACATATACACCGTCCACAGAACACTAGTCTCAGGCACGTGATAGAAAAATTGCAGAACCAGCCAGAATTAAGAATGAAATATTCCAATAGGTTTATGCAAGAAATATTCATCCATAAACAAATTTTAAGAGTCAAATTCAATTTCGAATCCTTACATACGCTGATTGAAGTAAACTGGGTTGTTAAGATGGAGTATGATCTCGTTTAATCCAGTCTCTTTCATGAAAGAGAGAAAGCAAGAAAACAGCATATCTAAAGCGAGCAGAGCAGCTTAGGTTTTTATTAAAAGCGAGAGCACTGACATTAAAACATTCGTGCTCTCTATGTGCGGTGTGTTAGCTTTTGAGCCGAAAGAGCTCAGTAGGCAAAGCGACTAGGCTACGGGTCGCACTGCAGAGGGTCAAGGATTCGATTCCCAGCAAGGGAAAGACACTTCTCTCTTCTACATAACTTTGAGACCGACTCTGTGGCTCACCCACACCCATACACAAAGGGTACAGCAGGCAATTTCCCAGGGGTAACGTGGTAGTGGTGTGAATCTAACCACCCGCCTCCAGCTAGTGCCGAGATCAAGAATGGTGGAGCCATACCTCCACTTCCCTATACGCCTTCATGGCGAGATTCTTAATTAATTAAGCCCAGGAATGCTTTTATGTTCAACTGGTTTTCTTTGAATAAATTGTTAAATCTATATGTGGAAGGATGTGTAAGTCACCATAAGTTATATAATCGAATAATAATATGACTGGTTCAATCAACGCGTTGCCAGGCAATGGATCCGTAAACATGATCCGACTCGCAACAATAGATGAGGCTGTGGTTTCTATGTCGTCCGATCCACGCCCAATGATGATAACGGACGAATTAACTCTCAGGATGACATGTGACACGTGTTTTCTGTGGAGTCCGTGCTAAAGGATTATAGGAAGTTCCAGAATAACCGAGAAGGCAGTCCAAGAGGGTTGAGCTGAGAGCACAAGGACGAGAATAGAGCGTGTCCTTAGTGAATTGTGAGGATTAGTTGACAGTTTAGGACAGAGGAGTACAGAGTGATTGAAGACAAAATAACAAGAAGACTTCATAGTGATTTGAAGCTCTAGTTTCTGTGTTGAGATCCGCTGCCCGAAGGCGAATAGTCAAGACGGAGAATCTTAATGCGTGTGCAAGGGTGGACTGAAAGTGTGTAGAATATCGGTAGCGCTGTATTAAGTGTGATGAAGAGAACTTGTAACCGAGGTGACAATAAATCCAATCATCCAATCTTGAACCCGTTATTTTCGTCACGCGTACCCCCCTACACGTAACAATAATATAACAGAACAATAATAAAAAGCTGAAGTATGGGTACAGGATTATTTGCATAGGAGCTCTATTCATTACATCCAATTTAAGCTGATGCTTTGCCACACTCTTCGGAATGGTATTACAAAACTCACCCATTTCCCTTACGTCATGCAGTGGCCTCACGGTCTGAGTGTGTGTAGCTAGTGTCCAGTGATCAGTATCTGAAACAGGAGCATTGATACATAAAATAGCAAATGTGGACCATGACAGAACGCTGTCGTAATGTACCTTTCACTCAGAAAGGTCTTTTTATTAAATAGCAGGCATTGGCTGCTTAATAGAACTGTTGCAGCAGTAAGCAGGGTCTTAAGGTTCGGCCACACAGAGCGCTACGTACGCTATGTTCGCTATACGAACAGAAAAATATCTCCCTTTATTGCCAATGTGACTGGCCACACAGACTTCCGTACGCTACGTACGCTATGTTCTCTATGTTAGCTGCGTCGTAGAGTGTACACAGCGTACGTAGCGAACATAGCGTAGCGCTGTGTGTGGCCGAACCTTTAGAGCATCAACAGACGTCCCAGGATAAGTAGCCTGTGGTGTTAGTGCAAGAACAATCCTAAAGATGGCTTAACAGACCACAAATGGACCGGTTTAGACTCTCTTCTCTAAGATGACTGTAGTTTATTAACGTTGCTATCAGAAACTCTGATTATTAACCTCTGGAAGAGTGAGAGTGAATAACGATTTGCAATGGATGCGGAAGGGCACAATAATGCCCTGTATGTGTACAATCTCCGGTATGTCTGGAGCTACTGAGGAAAAGTGAAAGAACTCGGTAAGGGCAGACGTCCCGGATGAGATTCGAACTAACATTACGAAAGGGTGAAAGAGATTTCTGTGAGTTCCATTCCAGTACACGGAAGAAGGGAGGAGAGTGAAAGGGGAAACTGTTCTTGTTTTGTGTAGGTTTCTGCAGAAGAAAAATGGAAAGATAATTTAACGCTATTTTCTTACACTTTATTGCGAGAGTACAGAAGAATGCACTCAGGGCAGGAAGATACGAAATATGGAACAGAATCAGCTGACGCTCGTCTTCTTGTTTTCCCATAAGCGAATTTGTCTTTGGGGCACTATAGAATGATGAACTTGGAAAATGTATAAGATTTACACATCGGCCGGAAACCTTCTAAATTAGGATTGCCTACTCATAACACGGTCGGGACACGATCTTCCTACTTCATTCAGCTGACAAGTCAGGATGGCGTCTAACTATATGAGGAACTAGTGACATAACCTAACATTACATTTTTCTGACGATTGTATAACGTAAATATGCTTATTATTTTGAAAACTATTCATAGTTTTGTGTTTCTCAAACACAACATTTCGAAAACCAGATATTTCCGTCATCGGGTTTAAGTGATGATAAATTCATACTCATTTCTACCTATCAAGAACAGCTGCATTCAGTCAGTCCAAAAATCCAGTAATTCTGTGAGTCAGGTTTCTGTCGGAGTTCTTCTGTTTCCCCTACCCGTTATCACTCCACAGACCTTCCATCCTGTCATCTAATATCCTGAGGGCTGACGTAGTTGGACTACTTAGATTTAAGTGCCAAGTGGCTTAGTCTCACACAATCGCAGCAATAACAGATATGCTTGAAGATTATTATCTTGTGAGATATTATCCCTCCTATTGTGGGCAAAATTAGCTGACGTTTCGGATGAATGAACGTTCTCATTCGTCAGGGTCAAGAAGTAAATCAAGCTTGCTGCTTGCTTTGCTTAATTATTGACCTGCGTTCTTACGAAACGTCAGTTGAATTTACCATCTACAGTTAACATTTCTGTGAAAGCAATTTTCAAACAACTTCTCTGCTGCACCAGTACAGGATATGATAGGAACGACAAAGAAATATGAATTTTAACATATTATATCATTTCAACCCGGTTCCTGGGGGTACAGCTGGGCCGCCCTGTCACTGGGGGACATAAATACAGTTACCTGGTCCTCCAGGTTGGGGTTTGATCGCAAGGATGTTGACCTACTCTGTATTATTGTTGCGAAATCGGAAGAAGTGAAAACCGGATACAATCTGGCAGAATATTCTAAGGAAGACTATATCTCAAAATGGCTGTCTTGCTAATGATGAAGATTTTGATGAAGATGGTGATGATGATAACAATTATGATGATTAATTTCATAATTATAAAACATCTCTAAAAGCTTATCTATTCCTGTTGGCTTGATTCTGAAAAAGGGAACAAAATGCGAGGAAAAGGGCCGTATTTCTTTGTTCTCGACAGCAGATCTGTATGTCGCTCTATGTAGCGGTTTTACGCTCACTTACTTTGTGAGTGTACAGTAGAAGAGTGATTTAAGTAATGTTAGCAGTTTTATGTAATCTACAAGAGAGAGATTGAAATCATGGATACAGCGCTAACAGTTACACTCGAATCTAGGTCAACACAAGGCAAAATAATGCGATAAACATTCATATCCAACAAATAACACCGTAATCAAGGCCTAATAATTATACACATTTATCTGCCTAATCACCGAGTTCGGAAACCCCCCTATAAAAATATTTTGAAATAATCCTGGAACTTCTGAAAATCTTGCATGACATTAGCTCTCCTTGCAGCGCACATACTTCATATTTCTATAAAATGTAATGCAGATAAGCTTACCTTGATTTCTTGAGGCCAGTTTTCCTGATCTGACCCAATTACTCGTGACTAACAAGAAAATGGCGACACCCCAAGGTGACCACGTAGCCGGTGAAACCATCTCTGAAGTACAGATGATAGGAACCACAGAAGAATGCAGTCTATTGACCGGCAGACGAAAGTGGAGTGTCTATATTAAAATGTTTTGCTGACCAGTAGCTTGACTGCTCTCCCCCTCCCTCCCTATCTCCACCGGTGCCACTTCCAGATTTCTCACCTCTTGCTCTCAAAATTTTGTTAACTCTTATTAGAAAACGTGATGAAAGACCTATGAACACTTTGAAGGTTCTGACTACTGACCTTAGCAGAATACGTAACAGNTCTCCACCGGTGCCACTTCCAGATTTCTCACCTCTTGCTCTCAAAACTTTTGTTAACTCTTATTAGAAAACGTGATGAAAGACCTATGGACACTTTGAAGGTTCTGACTACTGACCTTAGCAGAATACGTAACAAGTGTGAATGCTCTTTCTGTTTTTGTTGTTTCGTCATTGAAGTTGTTTTCATAGACATTAGAAAGCAAATCAGTGTCGTGTAGGGTTGGCTGTGTCTAACTTCACAGTCGACTGCCGAACGTCAAACATGATGACCGCGGTGCTTGCCAGTCAGCGAGACAGAGAGCGTTAATCATGAACACATTCTGAAAAGAATCCCTCTATAGTTGCAGAGTGATTTCTTCCACGGTAACCCAGGTGCTTGCGAGAGAGAGTCAATTATGATATCAAATAATGTCGAAATTCGCATTATAGAAATATAAACGGGTATTATCCATCTCAAAAGACTACTTTGGTACCCAAACTGGCATTCGATGCAAGTGGGAGGACTATTTTACGATTACAGTAACTGATACCGGATTGGCCACAGTTCTTTTTCCTGGAACTGCCAATGAAGAGAAGTGTTCTCTTTTAAGATCCGTGCCGCGGACACCTATGATATAGCTAGGCACTGATTGGTTTATCATTGTTTATATAAGAGACTTAAACTTGGCGGTGGTCAAGGTTATGACCGTTCAAAAGACTAAGCTGCCGTTGTAGCATAAGATAAGTTAGATAGTCATGGTGTGCTTAACAAAACCCGGACTGACAGAGGACTTTTATACATTGCAGAAATAAGAATTTTCAATAGCATGCTGTATGTGCGATACATACACGTGACAAAAAGCCAAACGTATTCATAAGAGGCAAACCTACCTTCTCGTCATAAAGGATGTTACATAAGGGCCATGCCCTCAAAGGGTTCAGTTAAAAAAAGCATTGGTCGTGTGTCTCAAGGTGTTTGTCGCTAAGACTAGCTGATTGGCGGTAAATCGCCAGTCTTAAAGTAAGTTTATCGTTTTTCCACGTCCTTTGTAGTTTCCATGGCATGGCAACAGTAAATTTTTATTTTATTCGATATCGAATATTTTATGGTGCTGTTGGATCTGATGTTCTGACAGCGGTGACAATAAAAGTGCTTTTTCTTGGTTCCTTGCTCGCTTGCTGGTTTTCGTGCCGTGAGACATTCTTCCGTAGATCTGGAAAATGAGTAAGTCCAGAAATAAAACCAGGGTCCAGTTAAAATTCGTGAAGTGTTTGTAGTATACAAAGTGGTTTCAGACTCATCTTCCGAACACGTGCCGGTAAATTTACAAAATCGTTAGGATGTTTCCGACGATGAGGTTGAGTTTAGCTTTGTAACCAAGGTTCTTGATTTAATTTCATGTAGCAGTGAAACAAACAACAATAAACAAACTTTATTTCGTGGATCGGTTTGTTTTGTGTCGCTGTTTGTTTAGTAAAAAATTAATAAAAAATAGGGAGTGGCTTTTCAGACACTCTGTATAGTCAAAATTATATTAAAATATGTTGTTAATAGGCAGCATTTTTTTTCCTTGGCACTACAGCCCCAGTGGGCCTATGCCTACCTCCATGAACTTCTCCGTTCACTTCGGGTTTTCTAGATCGTACACATTCGGTAGGACTCCTTGGGCGGGTGATCAGCTCGTCGCAAGGCCTCTACCTGTACACAAACACAGAAAAACGCACACACACAAATTAATATCCATGTCCTGAGTGGGATTCGAACCCACGATCCCGGTTTCCAAGCGAGCGAAGACAGGCAGTACTTACAATAATTATTTTTAACCATTTAATTTAAAGAATAAATAAATGGACAACAATAAATATATACTACACTGTCCTTCGGTTTGGGGAGTTGGAGTCCAACTGGGTCTACTCGGCATGGCATCCACTGATTGGCCTATTGTAGCTTACCCCGGGTGATTATGATGATGCAGAATTTGGTGGAATGAAGGTTGACAGGGGAAACCGAAGTACTCGGAGAAAACCCGCCCCAGAGCCACTTTGTCCACCACAAATCCCACTTGACCAGACCCGGTATCGAACCCGGGCTACCGCCGTGGGAAGCCAGCGACTAACCGCTTGAGCTATGGCGCGGCCCTACACTGTCCTTAAAAGTATAAACAAAATTATGTCTCATACTTCGCTCCTTCCGTACATATTTCAGTTTTTACAACAATAATATTACATAAAATTTCATTCAAGTAATGTAAGTTGTTCTGGAAAGTAAATAATATTTTAACTCTTGAAACTCTGTATTTTTAAAATTGTACTGCGATTTTTTTATCAAAATAAATATACGATAAATTTGGGGGAGAAATCTTGCCTACATTCCTTTGATGAGACACGGATCGCATAGAAAACGACTCATTGAACAATTTTTCGTTCCCGCAGGACGTCTTTACCGAGCTGTTACCTAGCAATGATAGAGGAAAACACAGGCAGACTCACAGGCACAAGTGTACAGAAATTCTTCTGCTGTTGCTCATATTCTTTGCCACGAGGTGTTTACCGAGCCGTTGCCTACCAACGAATGAAGGAAAACACTTTGCCGAGCCTTTGACCCGTAACGATAGGAGGGATACACGTGCAGACACACAGACTAATTGAAGAGATTTACGAAGTACGCCGTTCAGATGGACTCAGCTGTCATGGTGCAAATACCAAGTTTTATGAAATTTGGTTCAGGAATTCAAAAGTTAATAGGCCTGGGGTGGGAATTTACAGAGAGCATGGAAATGGCATATGCGTACTTTACGAAAGTAAGTTAAAAATTGTAAGATTTGAGGCTTTCACGGCGGTGACTATGAAGAAAGCAGTCTTCTCGTATTTGGCACCGTGTATATGTCGTGTTAACCGTGAGAACCGGTAAAAGCAGGCTGCTTTTACTGGTTCTCACGGTCTCTTCGCTTGCGGATTTCTTATATTTTTCCTTCTACCCTGAAGATGGAGGCGATACGTTCCTCCGAAACGTCGGTTAACACCACATATACACGGTACCAAATCCCAGAAGACTGCTTTCTTCAAGTCAAAAATTGCTTTATTGAATCTATGTGTTATCTATTACAGGAGAATAATTTCACCCGCGACAGAGTGTAGGAGTTTTAAACTGATTAAAAAATTCTATGAAAGGCAAAACAATGACTTGCAGGGAGAAGAGTATTATGATGCGTAGAATTGCAAGGAGAAGACCACGCGGTGTCAAGAATATTGTACAATTGCATGAATATATCTCATGGAACACGCATGGTTAATACAACACTCAAACTATGGGATATCACACGACACTGTGCATCGTCTGCAGAGATTTTGTGTGTGACTTATAAATCTACAATAATATAATATTTATGGTTACAGCGGCCTAACAGAAATTTTAAGTGAACCCCTAATATATCTTTCTTAATGCAAATATATTTAATGTAATATATTTTGGAAGACAGTATAAGAATTTATACGACTAAATTAGAACCATAATTACACTTGCTTTGTAATGATCAAGTCAATGAGGATGAGATGGGCAGGGAACGTAACACGAATAAGGAGATGAGGAATTTATGTAGGATATTGGTGGGAAAGCCAGAAGAAAATTTATCACTAGGAAGACCAAGACGTAGGTGGGTGGACAATACTAAAATGGATCTTAAATAGATAAAAGGAGGTGATGTGGATTGGATTGATCTGGCTCAGGATAGGGACTAATGGAAGGCTCTTGTAAACACGATAGTGAACCTTCGTTTTCCATAAAATGCTGGGAAGTTCTTGAGTAGCTGCACAACTAACGGCTTCTCAAGTAAGGCTCAGCTCCATGAAATCAGTTACGTTATTTGTGCGAAATTTGATCTGTCATTGCGTCGAAATAACTTAAATTGCTTTGGTCAAATTATATTGCAATAGTATGATGTACCATGTACTACATATGAAATGATTATGAACATGATGTACATCTTCATTGCTTGCATCCTGTTGTGTATTTCGGATATATATATATGAATTATGTCACTGTCTACACAAAAAATACTCAGTTTTAATTTCGATCTTTATTGCTGCTACATATTTCAGTCTCATAAGACCACCATCTATTGACTTGCCTCCTTGTGGAGGCTGGGTTGAATACTTCCACCGTGACCCTGCGAGACGTGGGAGGCGACAAAAAAAGAAGTCTCAGAGGGTAAAATATGGTCACGAGTCCAAAGGGACTTGGACCCGAGAAAGACTGCGCTGGCAAGGGCCAGCAGTATATACAAAAGAGAGACCCGTCCTCTCGTCAGAGAGGGCACCCCACAAGAACAAGACAGTAACTGTCAAACAGTAATAAATATCTGATCAAGAGCTCTACATCAAGACTTACTGACTGACTGACTGACTGACTGACTGACTGACTGACTGACTGACCGTCCGTCGCAATGTGACTTTGACTTTTTTGCAGTTAGTCGAGTCTTCGAGCGCCAGCAGGCCAGGATATGAGCTTGGAAGCAGAGGAGCTGAGGCACCAGAATTACTGAGTGTAGGTTAGTTGGGACTAGAAGGTCAGTCCCTGAAAAGAAGACTTAGCTTATGATTTCAAGACTTTATGAAAGCTGTAGTGATATCTGGAATGTGACTGTTGTAGTCCCTGTGTTAGAATCAGTTGCCAGGAAACGAATAGTGAAAACATTGTAAAAGGAGTAGCCAATACTGAGATCCGTTACGAAGACTAGTGACCGCAGTCTGAGAAGATCTAGTATGGAGATATCCGTAGTGTGAAAAAAAGAGTGTTGTACTGGTTTGTAATTTCTAAAAATAAAAGATTAATAAATCCAACTACCAATCCAGAAACGGTCCATAGTCACTAAAACACGTCACATTGCGTTGGTATTTGCATGGATTCGAGTCGAAGTCGATTTACTTCTCCGTTACAGCCTCCACTAGAGAAGTTCAGGCGTACACTGCATTATTTAATTCAATCTAATTCAGTTCAGTTCAATTCTTAAGTATTTACTTGCTATCTGAATAGCCCAGAGGCCAATNTATTATTATTATTATTATTATTTTATTCTGTTTGTTTCCTTATATGCATTAATGTGGTTTTCCTCCAATGCTTTTCTTTAATTAGTCTTTCGCTTTATGTTCTGTTTGTCCAGTATGTAACTACTTTTATCTACACTGTGCTGTGTCTGTAATTGGCCTTGTGGCTGTTGGCTCAGCACATAAATGAGAAAGAATTGAAATGAATTGAATTATTGAAGAGCCAGGATAGCACAGTCGGTATACCGACTTGCTACGGGCAGGATGATCAAATGGTCGGAGTTCGAGTCCCGGGGGCAAGAATTTTCTCTTCTCAATAGCGTCCAGACCCGCTCTGGGGCCCACTCAGCCTCCTATCCAATGGACACCGAAGGCTCTTTCTGCTGAGGTTATGCGGCTGAGGCGTGAAGCTGATCAATCGCCTTCAACTACTGCAGAGGTCAAGAAAACGTGGGTCTATACGTTCACTTCCCCATACGCTTTCATAACGTAGTGCTTAATTGGTTAAACACAGGGACAACTTTCCCTTAGCTTATTATTTTGTAATTACTTCTGTCTACACTGTACTGCGCCTGTAATTGGCCTTGTAGCTGTTGACTCGACACATAAATAATAAAGAATTTAATTATTACTATTATTATATGCTGAAAACGTTGTGAGTAAAAATCTCGACATATTTGCAATCGGAACAGTTTTCGTCAATAATATTGAAATTAAAATTTGTAATAATATTTGTTAATACTCTTAATGTTATGCGTATGTATGTACGTATAGTGTTTTTCTCGCCACAAAATGGTATAACCATTGGAAATTTACTTATTTCATTTTTCTCGCTTTTGTGTGCGCTAACTTTATTTTTTTTCTTGGAATTATTATTAATTTATTTTAATTATATAGTGTCATATTTTGTATTTTGTTTTTTTAACTATTTTTATATATTTCTATGTACTCGTGCTAACTTTGTAATTGGCCTCTGTGCTGTTAAATTTGCACGTAAATAAACATGAATTAAATTGAATTGAATTATTACTTATTATTATTATTATTATTTACCCTTCACATTCGCATCTGTAGAATCAAAACAACGCAGGCCTTAGATCTCCTGTTAACAGTCACAAATTCCTGGCCTCATGCCTTGCCCATTTCAAATAATTGTGAAATGTAGCTCATCTCGGAGCCTGGGAAAGAGATGAAAGACTCAAGGTTACAGGAGCGGACCTATACAGTGTCAGTCACACGGTATGGTCCCCATAAGCGCGTGACTTTAAGGTGATACATACCTGCTTCACTTTTCAAGACGGCGCGCCGTACGTGTGATCAGCGTGAACAGAGCAGTGCGTGTGCGTCATATGCGTGGTCTTTATTCAAGAAATGTCACGTGTTCTACATTTCTTATCAGTGGTGACGTGCAAAAAGAACTTACTGTTATTTCAACAAATTAGATACGGACGTTTGGATAAAGATTTAAGAATGCCGTCTTCTTGGATGTGGTAACGTGTAGATATTACATAAGCCGACGTTTCGGAGGAACGTATCGCCTACATCTTCAGGGTAAAAGAGAAAAGGAAAAAAAATCCGCGACGAACCAGCGTGAGCAGGCGGCTGCAGATGATACGCTCCTCTAAAACGTCGGTCTATACAATATCTACACGGCGCCACATCCCACAAGACGGCATTCTTTATAGCCATTGCCGTGAAAACCTCAAATCTTACATGAATAAAGCTTGTTAACAGAAGTATTTCTTACTCTGCAGCTACAAAGTGCAGGATAAGAAATAAGTTGAAGATAGCCTTCTTCTGGGATATGGCGCCGTGTAGAAATTGTGTTAACCGACGTTTCGGAAGAACGTTCTCAAATTTAAAGGCCGAGGTTGTGATAATGTGCTGCCTGCTCAGGGCTATCGCATTCCTCAAAGGCAATTTTTAGGGTGTTTGGGGGGGGGAAATTTTCAGTATACAGACTATATAGCGCCGAATGTTAGGATGAATGATGAACTGGAAAAGGTTTTGGAAGAAATCTGTACTGGTCTTGTCGAGGTACTATCCAGGAATTTTCTTGGATGGGCTAAGTAAACTCACAAAAAGCCTCAGTGAAGACATCCAATGCTCCGGTTGAGATTCGAACGGAACACCTCCGGATACCTGTCTCTACGTCATTCCGTTTCATCAAGCAAAATATGTTAAAATTAGTTGTATGTTAACAGAATTACTAACAATTGCTAGTTTTATACCGCATCGTTTCAATAGAGTTCCAGAAATAAACGGAATGAAACTATAGAAATATACAAATGGGACCACAAATTATTGAAAGCAAGACGAACTGCATATTACAGCATCAGCATTCATTTATTGATGCAGATGTCAATGCGGCAGAGAATTGCTGGGTTTGGGTCTTTTTCAATCGTTCGGTATTCTAGGAAATAGAAAACACGACGTTTCGGAAACTGAAACCGTTTCAGCTCTCAGGTGAGGGGGAAGACACCTACTCAGTAGGGCCCCTCAGAAAGAGTTAATCTCAGTCACTGTGAGTCTCAAGGGACTTGTTGCCAAGACGAATTGATTGGCAATAAACCGCCAGTCGTAAAGGAAACTTTGATTTTGACTTTGACTTTGACTTTGACAGACACATCCTCCCGTCAGAGAGGATGTTGCATGAGGTGCATAGCCGCAAGGTAGCAGTTGCAAGAAAAATCTATGATCTTGAACTTCAAGGGGCTTGGTGCCAAGACGAAATGATTGGTGGTAAACCTCCAGTCGTAAAGTAACTCTGATTTGACTTTCACTTTGATTTTGGCCTTGACTTTGACTTTGCCTTTTACTTTGAAGTCAGGGAAGTGTGTAGGCAGTCTTAAATTAGTTGGTCTGAGACAGAAGTGCTAGTCTTCGATAACGAGGGGTAGCCAGTGGTGGCCTGACGTGGCTAGGAGTCAACGGCCAGGGATTGCGACCATGAGGAGGTATGAGGCAGTCAGTAGACGGTAAGGACGTGAAGACATAATCTGAAGAAACTCTAGAGTTAGAAGCCATTACAGAGCAACGATTGATGAAGTCACAGCAGACGGAAAAGATTTAGTGCGTTCTATAGTGAATTGTTGAATGCGACAGCGCAACAATTACTTATAGCTACCATTTATAAGGATCCAATAAATTCAATTGCCAAAAGAACCGTATCTAGTAACTGAACCCTTAACAATACAATAAAATTAGGTGTTTAATTTCATCCTGAGAGAATTAAAATGAAGATAATTTGTATTCGCCGATCACTGTAGCCGAGCGGTCTAAGGCATGTACTGTCTTCGCTCGCTCGGAAGCCGGGATCGTGAATTCGAATCCCATTCGAGGCGTGGATGTCTGTGTACGCTTATTCTGTGTTAGTGTTCTCCTCTGTTTAGGTAGAGGCCTTGAGACAAGCTGATCACCCTTCCAAGGAGTCCTACCGTCTGTAAAATTATCAAAATAAAAAGAAAAAAACCTCGAAACCATAAAGTATAAGAGGAACGGATTAAGTAAAGTGAGTAGTTTGTATTCTGGGAGCCAGAATAGCGCGTTCAGTATAAATCTTGCTACGGGCTGGACGGTCGAGCGGTCGGAGTTCGAGTCCCGATAGAATCAAGAATTTTTTCTTCTCCTTGTCGTCAAAACCGGCTCTGGAGCCCACCCAGCGTCCTATCCAATGGATATTCTGGACTCTTTCCCCGGGGACAAAGTGGCCGGGACGTGAAGCTGACCACTCACCTCCAACTAGTGCCGAAGTCAAGAAAACCTGGATCTATACATCCACTCCCCCATACCTCTTTATGGCGTAGTGCTTAATTAGTTAAGCACAGGGACAACATTACCTTTGCCTTATCTTACTTTGCATTCTGAACTTGATAAATGCAAAGAGAATGCTGCTCTGTTTTCTCACAAATTATATACGGAATAATCTGAAGGTATAACACGTAAAGACGTCACTGCAATATTTCAATTACACTCCTCCAAGGTTTTCAGAAACCGTGCCGTGTGCATTCCAGTCACCCTGCTCCATGGGTGCCTAAAGCACATTGTCATTGTCTCTAAGGGCTCTAGGGGGCCGCGCCATAGCTCAAGCGGTTAGTCTCTGGCTTCC
>NW_019743156.1:273454-276739 GCF_002891405.2 Cryptotermes secundus | reverse complement strand
AAGTGAACGGAGAAGTTCATGGAGGTAGGCCTAGGCCCACTGGGGCTGTAGTTCCAAGGAAAAAAAAAACTTCGGTTTCCCCTGCCAATGTTCATTCCACCAATTGCTCCACAACCACCCTCACCTATCATCTGGGGCTGGTACAATAGGCCAGAAGTGGCCGCAGTACAAGAGACTTAGTCCCACCCCACTATCATTAATAATAATAAAAAATAAACCGTTTCTCTAGGTTCAACAGTCATATTGTACCTACTCAGATGGAATGCATGCGTTTTAATATGAATTAGATAAAATACAAAACTGAAAATGAGGCAAGTGACGATGTCTTCAATTCCGCTTTATGAAAACAATTGTATAAAAATGAAACAAAATACCATGAGAAGATTCATCATCGGAAATATGACATAACAACTAAGACAAGATTATAAATGTATTCTTCACTTTGGAATAAGCATGTTATTGAAATGCGTGTTTTACAGCTTTGTGTGTGCTACTTCTCCGAGCTTCACGTTCATTTGTTGATGGTTTGAATCTTCTAGAACAGAGCTTCCCGGAATCTTCTTCCTAGGAACATCAGTGGTCCGTGAAAAAGCTTCAAGTGCTCCGCCTCGGCGTTCAAGGTAAAGGTCTTTTCTCTCTGAGCAAATAAATATGTGACTTATAAAGGTAGAGGTAAAGTTGTCTCTGTGCCTAACTACATAATTAAGCATCAAGCCATGAAGATTTGTGGGGCAGTAGATGTAAAGATCCACTTTGCTTGACCCCAGCACTAGTTGGGGGTTATAGGTCAGCTTCACGCTCCGGCCGTTTAATCCCGAACCCCATTGAATAAGTGTCTGGGTAGATTCCACAATCGGTCTGGAAGATATGGAGAAGAAAAAATTCTTGACCCTACCGGGACTCGAATTCCGACCCCTCAGTCGTAAAGCTCGTAGCCAGTACTAAATACTTAAAACGATAATTATTGCTATAACAACACTAATATTCTTAAACCTTAGTAATTGTTTGTATTGTAAATTGTAAAGTTATTCATTAAGCACCACGTCATGAAGACGTACAAGCGACTGGAGGCATACCTTCACCAATATTATCTTCTGCACTAGGTGGAGGTAAGTTGTGACATGTGTAATCAAAATTATGAAACAGGCTTGCCAAAAGAGATGATGTTTTAAAGCAGGTCAAGATTCTATGAGGACTGCAGAGCCACGAAGTCTGTTGGGCAAAAAGACTTCGTACTTCTGCTGTTTTTAATAGTACAAATGTTACGTATTTTAAAAGTTCTCATTATATTGAGATTAATGTAATATAATGTAATGTATGTAAGGGATGAGCCATAAAACCGGCCCCCGCACTGCGACCTTCAATGATCTATTAACCTTGAGATTAACACCGTATATATATGTATATGTATATGAGAGAGAAGTAAACGAACTGGGGACAACAATGCCCTTAACATAAACAACACCGACTAGAATATGAAATTCCACAGCCTCCTGCTAGAAAATTACTCGTGTTCCCTTTGAGAATGTGAAAACATGACATTGCCGACGTGACGAATTTCCTCTTGTTGTCTTTTGTTGCTTCATTACTCTCATTTCACTACTTTCAGACATCACTGAAGAATCCTGTAGCTTCACAAATTTTCGATAAAATATCTTAGGCAAAATATTTATAATAATCTTTATTTTGTAAGTCATGAGATTCTAACTGTTCGTTAAATTTGCTTTCAATGAATTCAAAATTCTTAAAATATCTTGTGTAATATGACTGCTGTCCGTCAAAGACAATTGACGCAGTAATTTATCCCCTGGTCCAGAAATTTTGGAAACTCCTGTTCTAAAGAATAGTCCTTTGAAATCAGAGGAAATTTAAAACTTTTGATACAACAATAGTATTTTTATTCCTTTCAGCTATCTATACCTCAGAAGAAATCCCTTGGTAAAGAAAAGTACGATTACGACTCTAAATGGAATTATTTAGGTGAAAGAGCAACTTCAGGTTCAGGTTTGGATTTGTTACTGTCCTTCCCAAATACCTGAACTGTGCCACATTTTCAAAACATCTGTTTCCTATCTTCATGTCACGATTTTTTCCTGCATTTTGGTGACGAGACAGAAACATATACTTAGTTTTCTCTATGTCTACTTCAAGACCAACCTCCTTTCTAGCGTCAATTAAAGTCTGGGTATTTTTATTTATGGTATCTATATTATCACCCAGTAGATTCACATCATCAGCATAGACCAGCAGCTGATGTGTCCTATTTAATTTCAGTCCCACCTGGTTTTCCTGGACCTTCCTAATGGCATATTCTAAGGCAGAGTTGAAAAGCAGTGGCGACAAAGCATCTCCTGTATTAGACCATTCTGGATAGGAAAATTATCAGACAAATATTTACCTATACGGACTTTACCATACGATTCGTTTAAACATATTTTAATCTGCCTAACTAGTTCTATGGGTACACCAAACTCTGTCAGAATACTGTACAGTATTTCCCTCCTAATTGAATCATAGGTTTTCTTGAAGCCTACGAATAGGTGATAAAGTGTCATGTTAAGAAAAATGTAGATACAACTTTAAATTTATAAAGAATTAACATTTGTTATCATAAATTCCTATGTCAGTAATAGATTGTGTTGATACAAGAACGCAAGTCATGTAATCACGCTTCAAGCACCCACAAAGCACTTATACTGAAGTAAGAAAGAACGCCCGCCGGTCACGGTAGCCGAGCGGTCTAAGGCATGTACTGTCTTCGCTCGCTTGGAAACCGGGATCGTGGATTCGAATCCCACTCAGGGCATGGATGTTTAGTTTGTGTGTGTGCGTTTATCTGTGTTTGTGTACAGGTAGAGGCCTTGCGACGAGCTGATCACCCGCCCAAGGAGACCTCCCGAATGTGTAAGATCTAGAAAAACCGAAGTGAGGGGAAAAGTTCATGGAGGTAGGCCTAGGCCCACTTCCAAGGAAAAAAGAAAAAAAAGAGAGAGAGATCGCCCACCCACATTACCTTACAGAATGAATTATGGGTCTGTACTTTTAATTGCATACTGATTTCCGGCCAATTAAGCTATAGGCTTAATTTGTTACGTTCGTAAATGATATTAAGACCCTGTCATGATAAGAAATTATATAAGATTTTTTTGTGACATGTTTTATCAGATATTGGATGAACTATGTTTCCGTTTTCTGAATTACATTATCTGGGATCAGGATGTATTTACTCGCTTCCATGCAAAATGATAGTTTAGATATATATATATTACGCATATATTAAATGTA
>NW_019743156.1:271110-272762 GCF_002891405.2 Cryptotermes secundus | reverse complement strand
TGTGAGAAGTCTAGGCTCCCGAATTTTCTACAAAATCGGCTCACAGATGGCGGCGATGCCAGCCTTACGCTCTGGCCGCCCTTTACCCACGGGAAGATTTTTGGTACTCATTTCTACGAGAGTTTGAGTCAACCCCAGGGCCATAGTGAGACTGGAAGGATTTAGTCAATTGAAAAATCCAATGACTTCATCGAGAATCAAACCCGCGACCTTCCGGCCTTGTAGCATAGTGCCTCAAGTATTAGTGGTTTGGCAGTATCTATAGATGCGAATTCAACTACGTAAGTTTCAGATTCAAAGAATCATGCAATTTAAAATTCATTTGCAAATTTTAAACCTGATCAGAAATGTGTGCGATTTGTTCTCTCCAGGCATGGGTAGCATCTGAACCCACAGGAAGCCCCCTTCTACCGCCTGGGCAGTATATTTACCTAGAGTAACGTAATAGATAAGTGCTTTTGTCAGAACTTGAAACATTTATCGAAACATTACTGGTAGTTTTAAAGGCAAACTTTCCGAACGCATGTTTCAGACACCTGCCTATGAAAATTACATTTTTGTTTGTCATAGATGGAAGATATATGAGGTTCAAACAAAAATTCTTGTCGACTTATTACGAAACAAGTCAAATTATATTTGTGTTAAAAAGAATTCAAATATTGAAATGAAGAAATGAAGATTTCAGTATAATTTAAACAGTGTCCTGCTCAAAGGACACGATATTCTGGGATGTAACTGCATGTGGTCCAGCAGAAGCTCCCGGCTTCACATCTCAGAAGGTGTAACTCCTCAGTAACTACTGTGAGAACACGAAGCCCATCACATTCAAACATGACAAATTCTGTTTTCTTCCTATATATTACTTTCTATACTGCACCAAGAACATCTCTTCTTGAGAAGCCTATAGTCGCTCATTCGATAAATATGCTGAAATTATGGATTATGAAGATTCACTCCTGGTTTCACAGAAGGCAGCCATTTTGTCTTAGCTTAATCCTGAATAATCCAGTCCACATCCTAATGCTGTATTTCTTTAATATTAATTTTGCCGGACTCGGTAATAGCAATCATTTTCCAAATTTAACCTGATTTTAATTAGTTGAAAGATTGTGACTTTTTTTTAATTCACTTAGTCGAGGGTGGAGTCCAACTGGGTCTACTCAGCACGGCGGCCACTGATTGGCCTATTCTAGCCTGCCCCTGGTGTTTATGATGATGGAGAATTTGGTGGAATGAATATTGACAGGGGAAACCGAAGTACTCGGAGAAAATCCGCCCCAGCGTCACTTTGTCCACCACAAATCCCACTTGACCAGACCCGGGATCGAACCCAGGCCGCCGCTGTGGGAAGCCAGCGACTAACAGCTTGAGCTACGGCGCGGCCTAAGATTGTGACTTTGTTACTGTAGTTCCAAAATGCTTCAACTCGATATATTTTCGAACGATTTATTAACTAGCTCATTTTTTTTTATTTTATGCTCTATTTCTTGCCCCAGACACGATATAGCTTTCTCTGTATGCTTCTAGAACAACCACTTTACAAGCGTCTAATACTCGTACGTGTCCAACACTAAAAGTTTTATCCTGCTTTAGTATAAATAAATTCCTTTCTATTTTTTATCGGAACGAAAGTGCTGTTTCTCTCTCTCTCT
>NW_019743156.1:250263-270703 GCF_002891405.2 Cryptotermes secundus | reverse complement strand
TGTTGCACTTTACAAAGAATACTACCATATGAACATTGACTTAGAGTTGAGCCGCAGTGAATGAATTTTGGTGCGTCATTAAATGAAATTTTACTTAATATTTCCCAGTGTTTACATTCTTCAGTACCCTGAGTACGTGGACTTCTGGAGAGGTAATTGACCTTAAGGTTTCAGACGTCTGTAAGAATGTAATTATTGTAAAGCACTTACGCTGTTTTCTCAACATGAACAGAGCACCACACGTACTTCTCAATCTTCCCAATATCTACTGCCTGCAACCGGTCACCTAACATGAACTGAAAGTATTTTCGTCACGTGATATCCTGTCGGGCATTTTCTGTACTATTATTAACATTAAGCTTATTATTATCAACATTTGAATGTATATATTTAAATATTCTGTAGTTATATTTTTCACTGCGAAATTTTTAACATCTTTATGAGAATTAGGAATTTATTTCATAATCATCTTAATTTGTTTCTCATTTCTTTCCTAATTTTGTCATTGAGCAAGCCCTGGTATCACTTCCTACGGGAAAAGAAAAGCATGGTTCCTGGTTCTACTCTTAGACTGTGAAGATGGAGGCAGTGCATTTCTCCAAAACTTCGGTAAATTTCTAGCTTTAGAAATTGCGATTTTATCTTATTGCTAGTGGGGTGGGACTAAGTCCCCTGGACTGCGGCCACTTCAGGCCTATTGTACCAGCCCCAGATAATAGGTGAGGGTGATTGTGGAGCAATTGGTGGAATGAAGATTGGCAGGGGAAACCGAAGTACTCGGAGAAAACCTGCCCCAGCGCCACTTTGGTCACCACAAATCCCACTTGACCAGACCCGGGATCGAACCCGGGCCGCCGTGGTGGGAAGCCAGCGACTAACCGCTTCAGCTATGGCGCGGCCATTTCAGAGAGTATATACGGTAACTTAAAGGGTTGTGTGTGTGTGTGTGTGTGTGTGTGTGTGTGTGCGTGTCTCCCAGGAGTAAAGGTCAATATTCTGAGAGGTCATAGTATTGGTCATTCTAAGCAAAAAATGTATGTGTACATGTGCCCTATCCCGAACGTTTTCTGAGGTACAGCTATTTCAGTGTACAGTTCCAAAATTGTTAATATGAAAGATATATTGCGTAATTTTTCAAATACCGGTAATTACTGTTCAAGCTGCGAAGTTGATACAGTTCACCTAATATAATACATTTTCGAAAATTTCACCATCAGTGCAGTTTGCAGCTCGTGTGAGGACATGGCGTGTTGCTTGTCTGTACAGTGTACAGTGTACCGTGAAGTGAAATAGCTCTATCTCTGAAAGCGTTCGGAATAGGACACACGTACATATACACTGTTTTGCTTAGAATGACCGATAGTGGTCTAGTGGTCAGAGTTCCTGGCTACAGACCCAGAGGTCCCGAGTTCGATTCCCGGCGCCACCAAATTTTCTGAGAAGTAGTGACTCTGGAATGGGGTCCATTCAGCCTCGTGAGGATAATTGAGGAGCTTCTTGAATGGAAAAGCAGCGGCTCCGGTCTAGAAAACTGAGATTAGCGGCCGTGGGAATCCGTTGTGCTGACCACACGACACCCTCTATCCACAACAGTTGGCACTAACTTCGCCGACAAGAAGCGGCGGCTCGGTCGGTATAGCTCGCTTGCGGACTAAAAGCCACGGAAGTTTATGACCGATACTGTGTCGTCTGAGAATATGAATCTTTCATCCTGCGACACTCTGTATGTAGCCCGTAGGGGTATGTGTATGTACAGGAGTGCATGTGTGTGTGCGTGTGCAGTGTGTTTATTTGGATTGTTCAAAGATTCTTTCGATTGCAAAAATTATGTAGCACCAAGACTGCCGTCTTATGAGTTTGCCTACCGAAAAATGTAAGTCACGATAACAATATGTAGATGATATGTGTGGGGCCCCAAAAATGGCCGCAACCTACATCAGGTCGCTGTTGCCTAATTTTGTGCAGAAATTGATGACTGAATACTACGAAATATATTTTTCATGATTGCCACTTTTCCGGCCGGAGTTCGAAATATTTAATTCCAGATCATAAGAAATGCTGCTGTAATTACACCAGCTGTAGCCAAGCTGTCCATTACTATTATTACTATTAATTTCGGCATAATATAGGATGGTTGCATCCAAGTAGCAGGGGCACACAGTCACAGACAGGGTAATGTCAAATTTTAATTCTATGAAGTAGTAACATGCATGAGAAGCTGACGTTCGCTCAGCTGATCAAGATATTCCTCGCTTTTATGGCATCCAGAATTTCATTACCACGTTTTCAAGTGCCTGCCTCCCGTCCCTAACATAAACTGAAATTTAATTTTACAATGTATTTAATGGCTTCAGTGTATTTTGTAGTAGGTGTGCCGTTTTCTGCAGTTCCGTTAAAACATGCGAACCAGAAGACCATAGTGTAAAAAGAATATTAAAATGGATCTTTAAGAAACAGGACGGGAGGGTGCTGCCTGCATGAATCTGACTCTGGGTGCTATAATTGGTCTAGTAAAAGGTTCTGGGTCTAACACTGGGAACAGGGATCTTACCAAGGGCCCGTGTGAGATCGGCGAAATTAATGCATGAAATTAGTTATGATAATGGAGTTAGAGTAGTAAACTTTGCCACATCAAAAAATCTTACTGTCAAAAGTACAATGTTCCCACATCGTAACATCCATAAATTTAATTGGACATCTCATGATGGGAAGATACACAGTCAAATAGACCATATTTTGATAGATAGGAAACGGCACTCAAGTATACTTGATGTCCAATCATTCAGGGCAGCAGACTGTGATATTGGCCACTACCTGGTGGTGGCAAATGTTAAGGAAAGACTGGCAGTGAACAAACAACCAACACACAGAGTTCATATGGAAAGGTTCAATCTCAAGATATTAAATGAGGTAGAGGGCAAAGAGTATCGTGTTGAAATCTCAAATAGGTTCTATTAGAGAAAATTTAAAAATTTCTGCCAAGGAGAGTCTAGGTTATTGTGAACTGAAGAAGCATAAGCCATGGTTTGATGAAGGATGCTCAGAATTATTAGACCAAAGAAAGCGGGCCAAATTGCAATGGTTACAAGATCTAAGCGAAATAAATAGGGATAATCTGAACAATATAAGATGCGAAACCAGCAGGCATTTCAGGAATAAAAAGAGGGAATATCTGAAAGACAAAATTGATGAGTTTGCAACAAACAGTAAGAAGAAGAACATTAGAGACCTGTATAGAGGAATAAATGACTTTAAGAGGGGTTACCAGCCTAGAATTAACTTAGTGAAGGATGGTGATCTGCTTGCAGATTCCCACATCATTTTGAATACGTGGAGGAACTACTTCTCTCAGTTATTGAAGGTACATAGGGTCAGTGATGTTAGGCAGACAGAAATCCATACAGCAGAGCCGTTAGTACCTGATCCTGGCCATTTTGAGTTTGAAAGTGCTACTGAAAAATTGAAACAGTATAAATCGCCAAGCAGCGATCAAATTCTGGCAGAACCTTTTTCAAGCAGGAGGCGAAATATTACATTTTAAGATCTACAAGCTAATTACGTCAATTTGGCATAAGGAAAAACTGCCTGATCAGTGGAAGGAATCTATTATTGTACCAGTTCCCAAGAAGGGTGATAAAACAGACTGTAGTAATTATCAAGGGATATCACTGCTATCAATTTCATACAAAATTTTATCCAATATTCTTCTTTCAAGGTTAAGTCCATATATAGAGAAAATTATTGGGGATCATCAGTGTTGGTTTTGACATAACAGATTAACTACAGATCAGATCTTTTACATTCATCAGATATTGGAGAAAAAATGGGAGTACAATGAAATAGTTCATCAGCTATTCACAGACTTCAAGAAAGCCCATAATTCAATTAAGAGGGAAGTATTGTACAATATTCTGATAAGAGTTTGGGATACCCATGAAATTAGTTAGGCTGATTAAAATGTGTTTAAATGAAACATATAGTAAAGTCCGTATAGGTAAACATTTGTCTGATAACTTTCCTACCCAGAATGGTCTATAACAAGGAGATGCTTTATCGTCACTGCTTTTCAACTTTGCTTTAGAATATGCCATTAGGAAAGTCCAGGAAAACCGGGTGGGGCTGAAATTAACCCTTTGAATGCCAAGTCCTGCCATAGAAGTAACTGCTAAAAATATCATGGCTGCTTTGAAATTAATGTGTTTGCGAAGAAAACCCCATAGTATCTTCTCACATGACCTATATCTCCACAGGAATAGATCGCATGTAAGCCTGTCATTTCCTCAGAACATTGGTAAGTCATATCTCATGCTGTCTACTGACAGAAATTCTGAATTACTGTTTAGTAATAAATCAATATCTTTCATTGCAGTGGTTTTAACAAACATATCTCAAGTCAATCTAATTGGTTTGTGGAATGGAGAGGATTAAAATTGGCAAAAGTAAATCAAATGAAAATGGCTTGACAAACGTTAGTATATATCTACAGGATTTTCATCCAAATCAGACATTTTGGATTTTGATACTTATGGATGGCTGGATGGATGGACAATGATGAAAGCAGTACTTTATTTCTTTCTGCCCCTAATAAAATATCTGTATGTAAGACCATTACACAGTGTTTGCATCAATTTAAGACATCTTTCTGACATTACTTTCAAAGCAAAATTATCCGTAAGTACCATGTGACAGCAGATATCTCTACGACAAGGGCTTTTCATAGTTTGTGAAGTGACAGGGGAAAGATCCTGGGCACTCCTCGTTGAGTCTGAAGCTGATGGTCTCCTTGCAGACTGTGTGCAGGAGGTGGATCTCTCAGATGCTGTACATGTCAGCTGAAATGCTAATTTCTTATCAGATGTCTCTTCATCAGGTATAAACACAGAATAATGAAAACATACATCCTCATTAAATTATAAAGTATAATTTGCCAAATATTGCTTGCGAAAATTTATCCAAACTGTTACACAGCTCTTTAAATGGAAAGTTTTCGTTGAAGTTTATTACTTAAGATGCATTTTAAATTAACATACTTGCAACAGTTTTCTTCATATTCTCCTTTAGCACTTTGATTCCTTGTAGTGAGGAGCAAGGGTGCTGAATTAATTGATGATCCCAAACTCAGTCCACAGTTGTCATAATTCTGGTCTAGCCAATATTTTTAGGGTAACTGTTAGTGGAGAAAAGAAAACCCACCCTTAAAGTTACTATTTGGCTTAAGAGGCAATAAGAGCAGAGGTAAGAAGGGTTTACAGACAAGGTTTGCATTCCTGAGCATTTTGGTTATTCTGCCATCACCATGTCGAAGAATGGTGTTCTGGGAAAACTGAAGGAAAACTTGACATAAAATTTGTAATTCTCACTGCATAATTCACCAAGAAGTGTTGTGTGGTAAAACTGTAAAATTACACAACAATTTAAAATAGATAATATCAACTGCCAAGTTTCCATGTGGCCCAGTGTGGCTGATTCCATTCTTTGTGCTGTGAAAAGTAAATATGAAGATTTGCCATATTATACAGAGGTTTGTTGGTTATTTGTCATGAGCTTGAGAAATTAATCATTGTACTCTAAAAGTAGGGGAACAAGATAGACTGACATTAAAAGAATTAAATTATTTCAGGATCGGGTTCTTGGTTTATATCACAGAAGGCCTATTTCATTTAAACACACAACTTCACAGAAAGAAGATGCAAGATACATCTAAGTTCTGCTTATACCCATTTCATTTCTTCAGCTTCTCTGGTGACAAAGCTGAGCCCTGTAATGGAACTTCTTGCATTTGTCCTTCCTGGTCTGAGGTTGATGGGCTCCATGCAGTGTGCAGAGGAAAGATTTCATGAATACTTCTTGCCCTCTCTGAAACTGATGACAGCCTTTCTCATTTATGACAGACATTTCTTCCTCAGTGCACCAATGAAAACTGTAATCATAATGTTTTTGAAAATTGAGTGTTATTAACAATAAATGAATAAAGCAACTGAATGATTTGTAGACATTCCTGCACATGTAATATATCACAATCTGTTCAGTACAAATAGATTCCTATGCAGTGTGAATTATTCTATACATGATTTCAGGTTAAATATTTTTAATCAAATTTTGTAGTTGATTTCGCATGTAAAAAGGAATGCTGCCAGATCAATACTAACATGAAAACATTTTCCTTTCCCTTTTCACAAAAACAGTTGATATAATAATTTTGGCATGATGTGTACAAAATTAAAGTACAGAAAACTCTTTGTAAATTCAGGGTCCCTTGAAATAATTTGAAACAGAAGCAACGGCGATTCTAATTTCAAGGCTCTTCAGTGTAAGAGTTATATATTTCAGGAAGATAGAGGGCCCTTTAATAGGCTTTATACTCTGAATTTTTGAGATAGAAACATAGATTCATATTGCCAAAAATAGAATATTACTTCTGAGAGAACTGCAAGTCACTGAGCATGTAATATGGGCTGTAGCTATGTAAGAAACTCTGCCTTCTAGAGGGGGGGGGGAGAGACACCAAAGGAAACGTTTGGTCCCATTTTTGGAAAATGGTTGTATTTTACTCACTTTGGAACACTCGTCTAATACAATGTATTTCACAGAATTTCTCATCTCAAAAGTATTTCTATCACACCATTACAAGATATATGTTCTGTATATATGTTCTATATTTACGTTTCTTGGTTCAACAAACATTCTTGACATTTACAAAACATACGATTTGTCTTGTTTCCTTTACCTTTTTTCTTTTTGTTCATATCAACAATTTTGCATACACATAATAACACCGATGGATATTTTATGATTAATATTATGATATTAATGATGAATTTTTAGTTCTTGTTTTAAACTAACATTTTAAAACATTTATTTTTACACGTTTACAAACTACCTTAAAATCAACATTTTGAATTTTTAAAATGTTCTGTATATAAACAATTTTTAGATTTGATTTTTAACAAGGTTATGAATTTTTTATTTTAATTTGACATTTAATGTAATGCAGACGTCCATGTGTACACTTTTCTGTATATATTTTCAGTAGCATATAGTATTACAGCAGTAGCATAATAAGCATTAAGCAAAATCTGTTTAAACACAAAGCACATTTGCTAATTTCTCTAACAAATATCCTTAAAAATGATAATATGGGACCAGCCCACATTTTACTTACAGTTCTTTAATCTATTAAAATTGTAATGTCTACTTATAATATGATAAGCCATTATTTTAAACACAAAAAGGTCAGCTCGAAATAATGGGCCAGAGAAAGTAATGTTTATATTTTGAAATTATATTGGAAGGAACAATTTATGTTGTTTTAAGAAATCGTTAGAATTTCCTGACACTAAATTAGGGCTGTGTTAATTCACTGTCTTCTAATCCTTTGCTTTCTCATTCTGTCTGCAAGATTTACTGTTTATTTTTTATTAAAGCCCAATAAAATAGTCTATGGATTATTTTTTATTTATCAAGTAAACAGATTAACTCTTCTGACATGAAGAATCCTTACAAACACATATATTTCAGAAATTGTGTGTAAAACAATTTCAGCAATCAAGTTGCACCTAATGATTGTAAAAGAAATATTCCAACATTCTTTTCCTGCAGCATACTTTTATGAGTGTATAAAAAAGGGTACTACATTTGTTCCTTCTGAAATATATCTCACCTATTTCATGTAACTTTTTGAATTTATACTTGAAGGATAACATATTAAGTGAGAAAGATTGTGATTAGATTGTATAAAGTATCTGTATTTAGGAATGTCTATTATTTGCTCTGGCTCACTATTTTTTAATTATGAAACATAGTGGGAGTTCAGGTATTATAAGCGACCACTTCAATAACATTAAAGGCAAGGATTTACTATATGTATCTTTATCTTGGACATATTTAAAGCCTCAGTTTTATATTACCCTCTTTTGATTTTTGCTCGGTATAAATTGATTGGAGAATACTGCACTATGTACAGTTTCTTTGGCTTTCCATTCTGACTGCTTTAGAGTTCACCAGTACATAGGTAATCGTGTTGAATAACTTCATCAGTTGTGAAAGTATATTAAACACAATCTATTTAATAAGTACTTATAAATTTGCCAGAAAACACCAAGCACTTGTGTGCTTCTGGTGGTCCAGAAGTTGTTACCAAAATTGTATATGTAAATGTAATGCTACAGAGAAAATATAAATTAACATAAACGAACCTGCACCATTAATTGAAAAAAATGGATGCATTACATATGAACATTTTGGGCAGTGTTTTGGAGGTATACATTACAATTTACATTGTTTTGTTCAGTCAAATGTACTTGTTCTAAACATTTAGATGTGTTGCATTGAATTAATTGCTTATTCTAATTGTGTTCTTTCTTATAAAATATAAGAAATAAACTAACAAGGACACTAAAATACAAGTTTCACTTATGTAAAACTTTGTGGGTGTATTAGCATGAAGTTTCAATATTGCTGAAATAAATGAACTCTTCATTCTTTGAGAAAATTACCTTAATATGCTGTGTATGAAGCAAGATTCAATAAACTGTGAGTGTAATGACCATCACTAATGTATAAACAATAAACACTATGTTTTACCATACCCTGCTACTCCAACAAACACACTTTGCTGTGTTTGTATGCTATAATCATAATTTTCGGTTAATTCGTCTCTACTGATACCAGAAATATAGTGAGCAGTGTGCAGAAATTACTGACTTCCAAGATAAAGATATCTTATAGTACCAGAGAATGACAAGAATGTAGTCTATTATAACAATGTCGATTCCCAGGTTTATCAAACTACTTTTTTGCCAGTATTTATCATTTTCTCTTTATCATTCCAACTAGGATAGACACTGACCAGAGAATACAAATTAGTTTAAGTTGTACAGGTAGGATCCCTATGAGAAGGAACTGTAGGTAAACTTATTTGCAAAAGAAGCTCATGGATAATGAAGAGAGCCCATTCCACTCTGACAGTGACATAGTAAAGTGCATTACAGTTACATGCATTTTCCTATAACTTGCAGTATAATCATAGCTCTATTAGGTTCCAAAAAGTTTCTTTGAGCACAACAGTGCCTTAATCATGAATGAAGTTTTTGGTACAGAGTAGCAGATTAGCCAGTAAGCATCATTTTCTTTTGGATCTCCTTATGCTGCACTGACATACATCACAATTCTTAGTCATTGTGAAGGATCCTATTAATCGCAGTTCTTTAGTGTAATATGCAACGCATCACAGTTTTGTTCGGTTAACTTCAAATTTACAATACATCATCTGTCTATATATATATATATATAATCTTCAAGAACTTCAGGTTATTGTAATGATATTACTTGGGTTCCTTCACTTGATCCCAGAAAACTATGCTTAATTTCAGAATAAATGGCTACTAACATCTGTGCAATAATCATAGTAATTATTAAGTTTTCCATTTGTGAAGTACAGTTCATTTCAAAACGTATTTATCAGTCATTTTCTCTAAATAACACAATAAATTTAAATGCATGTTCCAATAATGTTACCTGTGTCATGATTGCAACAACAAGCCTCAGTCAGTCACTCATTACATATCTTTTAGCAATCAGTCTCTTCACACAAAGTACTATTCCAACAATTCTAACCTAAAATATATATTCTTCTTTTACACTCAATTAAGCTCTTTGTTGCTCCTCTAGTATCTGCTACCATTCAAAATCAGTGGCTCCAGTTCATGACAACAAATCCACTTCAATGTACAACTCTTCGAATTTCATATTTAGCATATAATCAGATAAAACACTTTACAAATTTACAGTGTTCATATCTTTGTGTTACTGTTTACAGAATCTAATAGAAAACTCATGAGTGTCCTGAGAGGAATTTCTACCCATAAAGTCAAAACACAGTTTTGAAAAGACGTACCAGTGTTTTTACCACATGATCAATTATAATTTGTGGGAATTATACAGAGAGCAAAAAAGGGAATAATAACAAAAAGAGCAACTAACAAGTAACCCTCTAAATTACATTTGACAACTTCAATAATCACTGGTAAATTAATGCACTGTGTCTTCTCACAGTCCACTTTATAGTTCTGTAAACATATTTCACAGATCAAATCTTACATAAGAAGGTACAATGTCACAATTAATGGGGATTTGCATTCTACTGGCAATCACTTCTGTATTACCTTCAGTATGTCAAATAATTTCCACTCTGAGAAACAGACAACAGGGCCTCCATTATGTATTACACACTGTGTGCTAATTATAAGAAAGCAAAGCCCTAACAAAACAAGTACAGCCACTATATACATCCCTCAATGCCATCAGTTAACAATAGGTTCAACAACAAAACTTAATAATGAGTTTTGTCACAACTGTTTGTCTGAAATAGTAATATCATTTTCAAAATAAAATGAATTTTAAAATATATTTTAAGGGTAAATCATAAATAATTTGTTCTGCTTCATGATAGACTGACAAAAATTAGTGTCATTGAACAAAGAAATTATATATTCTAAATTCTGTACATATTTTTCATAAATGTGTAAGATTTCTAACTTACAAAGAAAGTCTTTAGTATGATATTTAATATGTGCAGACATAAGGGAAATTCTGAATAGAGGTAAGCAATTTGGGAGTTAAATTAAGTGTAAAAGTTCCCCCATGATTAAATACCACATAATGTGGGTATGCAGGGACTTGCCAGGCAGCAGCATTAGAACTGTGGCTAGTCATTTTTCCTCTTCAGACAGTTTAATGTGTATCTGTGGACATAATAATTCTATAGGTAGTTCTGATATCTCTGCTAGAGACGTGATTTATCTGTTCAAATTCATCAACTTAACTGTCAGTTTCCCTCATTTATTACTTGATATAATAAGGCCATTCCAATGCTCAGGTGGTTAGCTGCCAACTATACATTGCAGAGGCCCAGGTTCAAACCCAGGCTAATCCATATGGGATTTGTGGTTAACAAAATTTCACTGAAGCAGATTTTTCTCCAAATGCTTCAGTCCTTCCCTGCCAATTTAATTCCAGTAATTCTCCATTCTTTCACCTACCATCTGGGGCTAGTATGACAAAATAATTTGGTGAGCTTAGTACCAAAGGACTCAGGTTCAGCCCAGCCCAAGAATATGAAAATCTTAAACAAGAGTATACATCCATTGTTTTGATCTTACCATTGCAAACGGCCGCTATCTGCACGTAGTGGAAATAATGTAAATGCCTCCTCAAATGTAATGATTTTCTCATTTCCCAGAAGCCTGAGATCTATTTGTAACAGATCTGCTGTTTGTATTTTGGTTAGAACATATCTGAATATGAGGGAAAGTTTCCATTATTAACAGACATTTGGCTAGAGCTGTAGCTGTTTTGAGAGAACTATGTTTTTCATTACAATATTTATACAGATTCTAATTTAAATCTGGTTCACTGTAATTAAACATTCATTATTATTGCACTAACTTGCCTAAGATATTACACTACAGAATTAAAGGAATAAAGACACAGTTATTAATACAACTGGAGGAAGAGGAGTAGTGCTCAGCAATGATTTGTATGAAATAATGGCCACTTTCTAAATAGTAAACTGAAGCTTAGGTCTAACCAAAAAGAAAAGAAGAAAAACGGAAGACTTTGTCACAAATTTGTTCTACTACTGAGATTTCATATTTACATTATGTTAGTAAACATAGTTATATCAATCCTATAAAATAATCGTTCAATATACTACCATTTTAAAACACTGGTTTTAAGAATTAATCTTTATGATGCTTGCTTCTTTGTTGTCAGATGCTTCATAATGCCTTGAAACTCAAAATCTATTAAAATTTTAACATAACAACTTGCAATGTTATGTTTCAGTATATTTAATAGTAGGTAGTACATGAATCTACATGGTAAACTATGTAGTGACTAAAAATCATTACTACTCTGTTTTATAGAGAATGGGACTGATAACTTTAAACAATAGTTCAAAAGTGAAGGATTTATCAAGAATGATAAATTTCAAGAAGGAATTCTCACAGTAGCAGCTCCAATACAGAATATTAAATTCTTATATGTGTCAAACTTACTTCTCAAAATATACGGAACTCTCTTAACTGCATGAACACATAATGCAATTTTGGCCATGCGCAAATAGCAGTGGTAATAGTCCATGTCTTAAGGACAAAAGTATAGGGATTATATTTTGAAGTTTAAAAAACCTTATGTTCTATCACTCAGATTCTATTATTGCTGAAATTAGGCAGCCTACAGTAAAATACACAGGTGCACTGTTTCTTTACATCTCTCATCATGTACAGTGAAATCATCAATACACATTTACATCTTAATATCACTTAATTTCTGCTAAAAATGATTTACAGAACAATTACAGACCTAGATACACCTCATTGCAGTAATGACAGGGTTATAATTCTCTATATTCCACTGTTCTCTTCATTTGTCACTGTGGGAAATGTGTAACTGAGAGAAGTGTAAGAAATTTAAGAAAAGGTGTTTACATATTTAGTTATACAATTTCCAGTTCTCATGAGCATTATCATGTTCATCGTTATCATGAATACAATTTTTATATTAATGTTATTAAAATATCATTATGTACATATCATTTTGCAAAGAATATAAATAATTATGTTGTGCTCGATACAAAAATAGAACTTCAAAAACTGTAGGAATTGTGTGATATTTAGTGATTGTAAGTTACTAATTTTTCAGTATATAAATATATATTGATGGATAACAACACGACCAAACAAAGAAAATAATATTTACTTTAATAATCTTATGGTGATGAATGTAAGCTGAACCTGTATCATAATAAAAAGCTGGCAAAGACACAGTGCACCTGAATGTAAGATAATTCTATGCATAAAATATGAGGTGACTGGAAATTAAGTGCTTATTCTCGTATAAGAGTTGCACACATAAAGTATCAATCAACATTTTCTTTCTTTATATTTATGTGCTAATTAAATTAAATCAAATATTTTAGTTGTAATATTTCTAGCTGGTAAAATTCTTCATGTGCATGTATTGCACCAAAATTCCTCTTCAGGTCTGAGAGATTTTAAAGTGGTGGTAAATGTGTGGCAAAATTGTAATGTAAAATGCTACAAAATAGGCAAGAAACCAACTGCATAACTACTGTTGGATCATGTATTTCACATCCGATATTCCTCTTGTGAAATATATTTTGTTTCGAAATTTGTGGAGGGTTATAAGTTCACATAGCAATGCTGGGCTATATAAACAATTCCATTAATTAGGAACTAAAAATGACGATATATATGTATATGTTGTAAATGTGTTGAGCACTGTATCAGTTTTCTAACAGGCATTTAACTTGCAATCACCATGTTTATAAAATATTGCACCCCATCGGCTAGCAAGTTGCCAGCAAAAAGACATATATAGCAGGGTATTTTTACTTCAGTATATAAACATTTACAACAAATAATATGAAGAAAGCAGTCTTCTGGGATGTGGCACCGTGTAGATGTGGTGTTAACCGACGTTTGAGAGGAACGTATCGCCTCCAACACCAGTCTGCTTGTACCGGTTCTCATGGTCTCTTCGCTTGTGGATTTTCTTATTTTTCCTTCTACCCTGAAGATGGAGGCGATACGTTCGTCTGAAACGTCGGTTGACACCACATCTACATGGTGCCACATCCCAGAAGACTGCTTTCTTCAACAAATAATATGTTCGTATAAGACAAATATTGGTGTCCATGAATAGAGAATGGAAACATCCAAAGATTTATACCCATCATTATGGTATGGGAGCTTTCTGTTTTTACACAAGGCTTATAATAAAAATAATTTTTCATCTCTGTAATTGCCTTTAAATAATAACAAAATAGAAATACTATTCTTCCTTCACTGAAATATATTTAAGGTGAAAATTGAGACAAAACACAAATCAATCTGAAGATAGAATTTATGACTGAAATAACTTTATAAAATACGTGAACAAATATTACAACAATTGCAAATTATGAAAGTTATTTGTTGGTTACCAAATAACATAGTCCTGTTGCATTTTTATCAACAAAACATGTTAACAAATTCAACAACATTATTGTCTATCTATCAACAATTATCCCATCATTCATATTAACATTAATCATATATATATAATAACTCATAATATGTGTTCTATACCTTTGTTTTCTCATTGATTTTTATGTTAATAAAGTCGTACATTTTATTATTAAAATTATACTTATTTCATGTATGAAATATTATAAATGAGTAATGTATTTTCAGTGCATACGTGATAGTTCAGCCTGTGATTGCATGTATATAATATTGCAATTCTATAAAAACAGCATCATATAAGTGCTGCAAGATTTGAAATAATATAAAAGATCATTCAGTGGGGAAGGATTCGTGTCAGTAGGGTAGGGAAATTTGTCAATATAAATGGGAGAGGGAGACTTTTTCATCATTATTAGTTTCATACTCTTTAAAATGGCGGTTGTGTCATATAATACATAATAATACCTTGTAATATTTGTTATTAGTATGATGCATAATGCTGAACAAGTAACACAGATGCTGTTGATTTACTTCTTAGATTTCTCTCACATTTGCATTCTGTTTTCTTCTTCTCCCACAGTCCTGCTGCCTGCTTTTGTTAGAGTTGGAGTTATCTCCACTCCAGGTACTTCATTTCAAGACAATCTCATTCTTCCAACAGCTTAAGTCTTCTGCTTTATCTTTATTTACCTTCTGTAATTGCTTCAAATTAGAAGACGACTAATTCTTTGATGTAAGAATTGTTACAAATTCTGAAACAAAGTTATATATAATGATATTAACAGAATTTTTTAGGAACACAAATATGATATTTTAAAAAATACCCACAGTGTGTACACTAATGGAGTACTGAGCTCAGTACATTACTACTTGGAATGTCAGAAGTATGTATAGGGCAGGTTCACTCAGGGCAGTGGCGGAAGAAGCATAAAAATATAAGTTAGATTTAGTGCGAATACAGGAGATCAGATTGGACAGAGAAGACATTGAACCAGCAGACGAATATGCGTTTTTCCATTGAAATGGGAATGAGAGTCATGAATTAGGTTCAGGTTTTTTTCATACAAAGGAGAGACATGTCAGCAGTTAAGAGGGTAGAGTTTGTTAGTGACAGGATGTTGTACATAATACTAAGAAGTCGCTGATGTGATATCATCGTTCTGAACGTTCATGACAGAACAGAGGACAAAACTGATAATATGAAGGGCAGGTTCTACAAAGAACTAGAACATGTATTCAGTAAATTCCCTAAATATCATATGAAAATTTTGTTAGGAGATTTCAATGCCACAGTAAGTAAAGAAGATATTTTCTAACCAACAATTGGGAATGAAAGTTTACATGAAATTAGTAATGATAAGGGAGTTATCTTGTATTGGTACAGGTGTCTGGAGAAAGGGACTAGCTCTATCGATTGGGCTTGACTAAGTAGGTTTTACCTGAAGACGGAGACAGAATCCAATCTCCAAAACGTTGTGTTTTTAAATGAAACAGGACAATGGCTAATGTCCAGAAGCATAACGCCTGAAATTATATTCTCATACGGTTGTTGTCACAGTGAGTGAATTTTGGGGCAATTGTATAGAGTTCCTCAGTCATTCAGGATGGATTTAGGGATAGTTCCTGAAAATAGGTAGAAAACAATTTCCTTCTGATCTACCATATACTCATTCATTCTAACAAAGGATAAGCAAAAGAAAAAATGATCCTTGGATGGAAGAAAGAAATAATTTCTAATAAATACAGGAGTTTGAACTTACTTTGTAAGATCAGCATTTGAGTTTACATAACAACATTGTATAAAGAGAACAAGAGACAGACAATTTAAATAGAAATTGAGCATGTAATATCTGTCGTAGTGTATCCATAGAAAATGCTCCATGGTCTGCTTTGCCTCTGCATTATTACAAATGTAAGTGATGTGAAGAACAGAGAGACCAAGAAGATTCCAACATCCACAGAAAGGAGAAGGAAATAGTGCTGAGACAGTTTGCTTATGAGATTTGATATTTTGGGCCTTATCAAGAGGCTTGTAAGATTTGAGGTTTACACAGCGGTGACTATGAAGAAAGCAGTCTCCTGGGATGTGGCGCCATGTAGATATTGTGTTAACCGACGTTTCGGAGGAACATGCTGCCTGCTCACACTGGTTTGCTCGTGGATTTCTTCTTTTTCTTTTTCTTCTACCTTGAAGATGGAGGCGATACGTTCCTCCGAAACGTCGGCTAACACAATATCTACACGGCGCCACATCCCGGAGGACTGTTTTCTTCATCAAGAGTCTTGTTCCTTCTTTTAAATGAGATGCAGTGTCTGGACACATTGTCAGACACAAAGATGATGGTTAAAGTAACGGCAAAAAATACAATACACCTCTAAGAGAATCATTCAGAAATAGCTTTATTTTCCAAAAATAAATGCTAGGATTACCCCTTTTCACACATTAACCTACTTTCTTTTTTTTCCCCCCTTGTCACTACAGCCCCATTGGGCCTAGGCCTACCTCCATGAACTCCGTTCACACATTAACCTACAACGAAGTCTAATTATTAAAAAAAAATGCTTTATATTAATACTTTCTCTTGTTACGTAAGTTTTCTGTTGTTGAGTGGCGTCCATCATACCTTCATAATTGACCATTCCATCTCCATCTAGGTCTGCTTCCCGGATCATGTCATCTACTTCCTCATCTGACAGTTTCTCACCCAGATTGGTCATCACGTGGCGAAGCTCCGTTGACGAGATCAATCCGTCATTGTTCTTGTCGAATACCCTACAATTAACACAGTCAGTGCATTACGATTCCTAGTAAATACATTTGAGAGCAGATTGTGATTTCTGTGAATGGGTTTTCAATGGTTCAACAGTGATATCTGTATCTAACATTTCAGAATTTCACGGAAGTGCAATACTAATATGGCTCGTGTGTCTGGGAGATAGGCTGTATCACCGATGTTTCACAGACTTTAGTGATTCATCCTCAAGGTGAACTGGCTTCCAAATTAAACTTTATTGATTGCATGACGTTACAGCTGTCAACACAACAAATAAAAGGGAAATATCTTCAATGAAGACAACAGATGTTTGTATATATATCTTATTTACTTAAAGTAATCGTAAATGGCGTTACATGTTTCGACCTATAATTCAGGTCATCATCAAGCACCTCTTTTATAATCTATAACTCAAGTAATTAAAATTAATAATCATGATATGGATCCATACTTATGTAACATATGTCTATTGTTTCAAGCGATTATATATTTATAAGGTGAGCATAGATCTACGTGTATATACTAATATTCTAATAAAATTCATTACTAGAAGTTAAGGATTTAAAGAATATAAAGGTATAAAAATTTAAAAGTATAGATGTACAGATTCCGCAATATATTTGAATGTTGGCTACTTGTTGTGTTTAGATATTATGCAAAACCCTCCACGGTCGCGTGTTGATGTGCTGCATGCTGTCTTGTGGTTCTTATTTACTAATTTTTGTGTGAATAATCTGATCGTAATTTCTTGTTTCTTCCTATGGTTAGTTTGGATTGACGTGGACGTTTGGGTGTTTTGAGATGTGGTGTTATTTGTATAGTTGCACAAACCCATCCATTCTCCCCCGAATGTTATCATTGTTCTTAGTTGTGTAGTGTTTTACAGTAAGACGGAAAGAGTTATAATCAATTGCAGTTCCGCCTTGTGCATGTTCAATGAATCGACTCACCGAGCTAAACCCACGTCTAAAGTCATTGATACACGCGACAATATGATTAGCACGTATATCCGTGACTCTAGCGCTGCATGAACGTAATATATTTCCTTATACACATTCACTTCCGTCTTAAATGCAACTTTACTTACAATTACTTCTTTACTTAAAAATTTTGGCCGCGCCATAGCTCAAGTGGTTAGTCGCTGGCTTCCCACCGCGGCGGCCCGTGTTCGATCCCGGGTCAGGTCAAGTGGGATTTGTGGTGGACAAAGTGGCGCTGGGGCAGGTTTCCTCCGAGTACTTCGGTTTCCCCTGCCAATCTTCATTCTACCAATGCCTCCACAATCACCCTCATCTATCATTTGGGGCTGGTACAATAGGCCAGAAATAGCCGCAGTACAAGGGACTTAGTTCCACCACATTAGCATTACAAAAATTACTTAAAAATAAAAATTAAACTTTTAGAATAAAATCAATAATTGCTATATGTTTCGGCCGTACTCGACCATCCTCAGACAACTGTAAAATTTTTAAAATACATAGGTTGGATAAAAAGTAGTGACAACACTTCTATAGTTCTGAAACGACTTTATTACCTGAGGTAAACACACTTACATTCCTTCAATATAATCGCCCCCCATGTGCACCACCTTCTGCCAAATTTTTGGGAGGCGTCGTACACCATCAGGGCATCCACTTCTGCTGATGTCCAGCAGTGACCGCCCTACTGCACGAATAATCTCCTCTCTTGTGTTGTAAAATGTCCCTCGCAGTGGTTCTTTCATTTTGTCAAAGAGATCATAATCGCACGGACTCATATCGGGTGAGTATGACGGATGTTGCAGTATCTCCCATCGCCAGAGGCGAAGGAGATCCTTGACAGCGTCAGCAGTATGAACCCTTGCATTGTCATGAAGGATGATGGGGTTCGTTGCCCACAAGTGTCGTCGCTTTCTCCTGAGTGCTGGACGAAGATGACTGCGCAGGAAATTGCAGTAGTAGGCAGCGTTTACTGTCTGTCGTTGAGGTACAGTGTGGTGCAGTATCACTCCATCAGTGTCATATGCCACAATGAACATCGCCTTCACATTATTCTGTGTAGGGCGCACTTTCTTTGGACGAGGAGAGCCATGATGCTTCCATTCATTTGAATGTTAGGATGCTTGAACTGGGCTCCTGCACTTCAAGACGATGCACAATGCAACTTAATGAAACACAACCACAGCCACTCACTGCACTACTTCAACTGAACTTCTGCTATCAGCTACAGACGACGCTAGTGCCACCTGACGCACATCTTTCATGTTACAGCAGTGTTGCCACTACCTTTTATCTAACCCTTGTAGCTACATTGTAATTTTAATGTAACTAAGATGAATTATTTCTTAAGTTAAAATACTAGTATTTCAATGTTTTCATTTTTCGTCATCCGCTCATTAAAAACATTTGTTTGTGAACACCACTCGTTACGTTTTCATGCGCTGCCTTCCTCCTGCGGCGTCAGTGTTTTACGTGTTATTTTGTGTAGCTTGTATGGATATCGGTGTGGTGTTATTATCTTTTTCATGTTCCCCATTGGTATGCATGTCTCTACGCTGTTGGTTTAGTTGATTACGTGATTATTATTATTAATATGTGTTTGTCTATAATGTAATTACTTTTATCTACACTGTGCTCTGTCTGTAATTGGCCTTGCGGCTGTTGACTCGGCACATAAATAATAATGAAGAACTGAATTGAATTATTATTATTATAAAAAATGATGACTTTAATTATTATTGGCAACTTAGATTCGTGTTAATGAAATAATAATAATAATTATAATTATAATAATTATATAATATATACTATAATATAATAATATATTATTATTATTATTATTATTATTATTATTATTATTAAGTGGGTGTATTGGACTTCGTTCTACGGCAGCGCAAATGGGTAATTTATAGTAATGCACAGTTGCAGATCTCACGAGCCTAACAAATGCTTAAGAATTACTCATTGTACGATAACAGTTTTTTTATTGCGAAGATGCTGTCACGTGGAAAAGTCGGTCGCTCCTCCGGTTAAATCTGGCCACCTCAAAACGCAAGTCTGCTTCAAGGCTACGCTGTCTAGAAACCACAGTGTGGTCATACACGTGTCTTGAGTGAGCTATCCGACTCGTCGGGTCCAAATGTCNCAAGCAGGAGGCGAAATATTACGTTCTAAGATCCACAATCTATTTACCTCTATTTGGCATAAGAAAAAATTGCCTGATCAGTGGAAGGGCTCTATTACTGTACCAGTTCACAAGAAGGGTGATAAAACTGACTGTAGTAATTATCGGGGGATATCTATGCTATCAATTACATATAAAATTTCGTCCAATATTCTTCTTTCAAGATTAAGTCCATATATAGATGCAATTATTGGGGATCATCAGTGTGGGTTTCGACGTAACAGATCAACTACAGATCAGATCTTTGCATTCGTCAGATATAGGAGAAAAAAATGGGAGTACCATAAGACAGTACATCAGCTATTCATAGACTTCAAGAAGCCTATGATTCAGTTAGGAGGGAAGTATTATACAATATTCCGATAGAGTTTGGGATACCCATGAAACTAGTTAGGTTGATTAAAATGTGTTTAAACGAAACGTATAGTAAAGTCCGTGTAGGTAAACATTTGTCTGATAAATTTCCTATCCAGAATG
>NW_019743156.1:249942-250233 GCF_002891405.2 Cryptotermes secundus | reverse complement strand
AACTTTTCTTTAGAATATGGCATTAGGAAGGTCCAGGGAAACCAGGTGGGACTTAAATTAAACGGGACACATCAGCTGTTGGTCTATGCCGATGATGTGAATCTACTGGGAGGTAACATAGATACCATAAAGAAAAATTCACAAACTTTAATTGACGCAAGTAAACAGGTTGGTCTAAAAGTAAACACTGAGAAAACTAAGTATATGTTACTGTCTCGTCACCAAAATGCAGGGCAAAATCATTACATAAATATAGGAAACAAATGTTTTGAAAATGTGGCACAGTTCAGA
>NW_019743156.1:226243-249105 GCF_002891405.2 Cryptotermes secundus | reverse complement strand
GGCTGTTGGCTCGGCACATAAATAATATAGAATTGAATTACTATTATTATTATTATTATTATTATTAGTTCTTAGTATGATGTCGCTCACCTGAATGCCTCCCTTAGTTCGTCTTCACCATCTGCACCTTTCATCTTCTTCGACATCATCTGCAAGAACTCGTTAAACTCGATGGTTCCATTACCATCTTGGTCTACCTCATTTACCATGTCTCTGAGTTCCGTTTCTAGGCAGATAACAAGAGATGGGTTAAATATGCTTTGAAATATAAACTTAATATTTTTTAAATAAGCAAATGAAGGAAATTCTTAAATCTAGCAAGAATAAAGTCCCTTGGGAGAGGACAGAATCACGAAAGGTTTTTCCCCAAATTGGAGCAGTGGGATTAAACGGGTTAGGGTGCACAATAAGCACTCCTATAAGATTTCTTGGTGTATTTACATATTACACCAATTATTACCGCTGCAATCACTGCTAACTTATAATCATCGTGTAATAAAATATACTGTAAGTCTACTGCCGTCTACTGAAGAGATACGTAATTACGGCAGGAAGTAAAAAGAGAAAACTCTTATCACAGAACGAACTGTCGTTAAAATTTCAAATTTTAAATTCGTTTAGTGGGGGGTGGAGTCCAATTGGGTCCACTCGACACGGCGGCCACTGATTGGCCTATTGTAGCCTGCCCCGGGTGATTATGATGATGGAGAATTTTGTGGAATGAAGATTGGTAGGGGAAACCGAAGTACTCGGAGAAAACCTACCCTAGCGCCACTCTGTCCACTACAAATCCAACTTGACCAGACCCGGGTTTGAATCCGGGCCGCCGCGGTGGGAAGCCAGCGACTAATCGCTTCTGCTATGGCGCGGTCAACTGTCGTTATCCTGTCTGAGAAACCATTATCACAGAGTTCCTTTAACCCATTTCGTCCGAACATTAATACAAGCACATAAACTTGGATTACTTGACATAACAGGAGACAGGGAGCACCGGTAACCGAGCGATTAAGATAATAATTGTGCCTCAGATTCTGCTACGCTCTAACACTGAGTATCGGCAGTTCCGAATATAAAAAGACCGTACTTTTTGTGGTTACGTATGCCATGAATAATTATGTTTCTTTTTTGTCGGTTTATCGCTACAATTAAGTACAGGGGTTTGTCACATCTGTCAAAAACCCAAGGAACTTCTCACACTGATGAGGTGTCTTGTAAAATTCGAAAGTAATTTCGTTACATAATCGAGTTGCCCAAAATTAAGTAACTGAAAAAAGCGAACAGTTAAATTAAGCGAAGAAAACATGAATATCTGAAACTATTACAAAGGCATGTTGTCCCTATGCGTAATTAACTACACGCCAAGCAATTAAGACGTAGAGAGGAGTGGAGTTATAATTTCACCATTCTTGATCTCGAAACTGGATGGAAGTGAATGGTTAGTTTTGCGCTCCGGCCGCTTTACCCCTGGGGAAATATCCCCCGGTACCCATTGGATAGGAGGATGGGTGGGCCTCACAGCCGCTCTGGACGTTGTGGAGTAGAGAAAAATCACTTCCTTCTACCGGCTAGACAACCACGGTTGTACAGCCAATAGCCATCACTATACCAACTGAGCTATTCCGGCTGTGCTTGAAGCTGGCGTACGTACTGGAATATTTAAACCTGCGGGAAGATTGTACATATTCTTCATAAAAGGTAAAATTGTTCTTGTGTTTAACTAATTAAGCACTACGCCATGAAGGCGTATGGGGGAGTGGATGTACAGGTCCACATTCTCTTGACCTCGGCCCTAGCTGAAGCTGAATAGCCAGCTTCACGCACCGGCCGCTTTACTCCCCAGGAAAGAGCCCCCGGTACGCAGTGAATAGGAGGTTGGGTGAACCCCAGAGCCCGGCTGGACAACGTGGAGAAGAGAAAATGCTCGACTCTACCGGAATTCGAGCTCCGACCCCTTAGTCGTCCAGCCCGTAGCCAGTCGCTATACTGATTACACTATCTCGGCTCCCCACATGCTCTTTATAGTTTTGAATATTGTTTAAAAAGGAGGGCCCCTTAAACCAATAAGGTTTTAGGAGGAATAACTGAAAGTAATTCTGTATCTTTTAATGGGTTGTTTTCTGGACTTCGTGTAACATCCGAAAACCGCAATTTACGAAATGGGCACTTTTGTAATTGGGTCATCGTGTAGTAATGGGAACGAAATAAACAATCTGAGAATTAATTCCCTCACTGCGGCCTCACAGTCACGTCACTTAATGCAGCTCTGCGCAAGACATGTAAAATTGACGCTTAATAGGAAAATCGTGGGTCAGTTTCTCTCTCCTTCCGTGTGTTTTATGTGACAAACTATTCAGTTGGTTTCGATAAAAAGTTATTTTGTATCTACATTAAGGTTGTCTAAGTTGCAAAAATGCTGGTGCGTATCGGTTATCCTATATTTACAAGACACTATATTAATTTACCCCCTCGTTGGTGTCTCCACCTTATCGTGGTGAGGGGGTTTGAGTATGCCAAGGACCCTGAGAGCTATACCAGCGGTAGCGTAGCTACTGGCAGGGCCTCCCTTGCTGGACAGGTCAAAGGGTAGGCATCAGACGAAGAGAGACACCAAAAACCAAAAACTGATGCCGGAAGCAGCGTCATCAGCAGCGACTTGAAGCACAGAACAAATGATGCTCGAGATGGTTCAAGTTCGTATAGCAACAGGCGTGACCAGAGTGGTTTGAACGGCTGTTGTACTGCGATGTGGAAAGCAAATGGAAAAACTACCACATTATCACTTTTCCTGGATAGTCTCTTTCCAAAAACAGAAGATCACATTAAGTGGAGGAACTGTTTTGGAAGAGACTGTGGACCTGTCATCTGACAGTTACTGATCAATCAATCAATATTAATTTACATGAAAATCAAATCTAAATTTATATATTTTTCAAAAGAGCAAAATTAAATGTAAAGTTGCTCCAGTACTTAATTAATTAATCATTACGTTATGAAGAAATATAGGGAGTGAAGTTATAGCTCAACCATTCTTGACCTTCTAAAGGGTTCATCGTACAAAAGAATGTTAACATATAACCGTAATAATATAAGGTCATAAAATTGATGGGAGTTTCATGTATGTTGCAGGCCAATAAGAAGTGGATTTTAGAATACATTTTGAAGTCACGAGTATGAGAAACAAAACTTCAATAATGTAATTTCACATTTACCAGATAGTTTAATGAAAGAATATAGGAAATATACACATGGCGTGATAGTTCTGACTCTAACGCACAGTTAGATCTTATTCGTGAATGCTGACAGTTGATTCTCTGAAAAGCGGTTAATACGAGTATATTAGTTGTAAAAATGCTCATGAGTCTATTTTAACATGCCTTTACGATCTGTATACAACATAACAGGATTCAAACCACGCATATGATTTTGTTCCTATGAGTAGAAATAGATAAGAGGCTGTGTTATTCTTCAAGCCCGTTCGGAAAACCAGTGTTGATTGTTTGATAATAACGTCAGAAAATATGCGCAGAATATAGGGTTTCTGGGACGCCCGATCACTTCTGTTCAATATCTCGAAGATTTTAATATTTCAAAAAAACTTTTGTTATACATAGAATCTGTGTTTCAGTCATCTCTGCAACGTTTGTCAAACACAGAATTTGAGTTTTAATCTTCCTTGCAACTCTTGTCAAACATAGAATTTGTTTAATTTTTTCTCACAGCGCTTGTCAGCCAAAGAATTTGTGATTTATTTGTCTCTATAACGTTTATTAAGTGTATAATATGTGTTTCGCTTTCTCTACAAAGTTTGTCGAGCATAGAGTTTGTTTCGTTTACCCTACAACGTTTCGACCATAGTATCCGTGTTTCATTTTCATCTACAACCTTCATCAGACACTGACTTAATGATCCATTTCCTCCACAACGTTTGTTGTGGAATCTGTGTTTCATTTCTTCCTACAGCGTCAATCTAAACAATATTTCTCTAGATAGAGATTATCGAATTAAGCTCGAGATGCGTTTCGACATTCATATAGGCTTCCATGTCAGATCTAAATTGGAATTTAAATGGCTCAACAAGTTTTGTTTCTCCAATATAAAATTTAATCGAAATTGTTTTATCCGCACTCCAGTTTTTTCACATGTCCAGAAGGGCGAACGGTGTGAGTTTAATAAGGGATCTGTAAGGATGCAAATGCTCCTAAAGACGAAAAGAAAGAAAACAAACTAGAAGAGAGATAAATTCACGGTGTTACTGAAAACGGTAGAGTTATTTAGCGCCGAATTATAGTACAGTGTACTTAACTGCAAATGAAACCTTAGGAGACTTGCGCAGTTCGGTATAGCCTTGTACCAAATTGCAAGTTGTAACATCTCACTGTGCCGGCAACAGCGCATTACGTAATCGCTACTGTTTCTATAAGTCACTTCTTAATGTCTTTGTCGGGAAATGAGTCATTTGTGGGAAGAGGTTCAGTACATTATTGCCATATCTGAGGGCTTTAATGTTTTGCCCATTAGTTCTGATGTATCTTGCCCTTATATATACGTAGTATCAGATGACACAGTATGATTACGGAACATTAGGCTCCTAATTTCAACCATCCCGCAAAGCACTTTTATTGCTTAGAACTTCTAGGAGGTCCCGACGACGAATCTAGGTTATCCTTCCTTGTCATTCTTGTCATTCTACCTGATATCCCAAAGCAACGCTAGGATAGTTTTTTAAAATAGGCATATATCCATAATTTTTCGATTTAATTTGGGTTTATCGGTTTATTTGATCCTTTATGCATTTTACTTCAGTCCTGTGTTTCGCTGCTGATGTATCTATGCCATTTTAATGAGAATATTTTGCTTCCAAAAGATGGTTTCTATTGAAAACTATTTCTGTTTACTGAACTGAATAAATTTCATTTATCTTTGGCAGATGGTGTTGATTCTGAACATTGTTCTTGTGGGAGGAATAAGAGCAGCACTACCACGTGGCCAGAATTTCTTGACGTCTTTTCCAGATGGAGACTAAAACAGAACCCATTTCAGAAACTTTCTGGTTTTATATAAAATTAAGGCGATGGACAAGTACAGCATAGTAGGCAATAACGAATCCTCCTATATCCTCCTCATTTCAATATTTCGAATCTTTCTCGTGTTTGGTGATATAACGTATAAAAGTTGCAGGGTGTCATTGTTGAAGCATCAATGCGAATAACGTAACTGATGTTTTTTTCTGATCTTAGTTAAAAACAAGTTTTCGTTATATTTATGAATTGGTATGAGAGACAATTTTATAGAATCCAGTACCTTCACTAAAAACTTAAAGAAACGGATACAAACCTGTGGGTCTCTGCCCCAGCGATCTCATGACTACGCCCAGCTCTGCCATGGTGATTGTACCATCTTCGTCTTTGTCGAATAGCATGAACGCTTCTTTGAATTCTGGAAAGAACATAACATTGTCATATAATGTAGTGGTATTTTTCTTTATTCATAATATTGTGTGCGATCTATGGTAATGTAAAAAACAAACCAAAATATAATTATAAAATATAACTCGCGAAACGAAATATGTGTATATTTCTGATACCAAAACTTGCAAAAAATTAAACTGTATTTAAGTTAAACTCAGCTCTGTTCACCAGTAAATTGACAGTTGATATATGTAGACTTCATTTGAAGCCTGCATTTTCGTAATAGAATGTATTTCCTTCTACATGTATGCATTAGATGTGTCGTATTTCGGAGTAAAGCAGAAGGAACTATTTCGTGTGTACCCGAGATTCGGAACATTACTCTAATTGCACTGTTTACAGTTTCTCATTATTAGTCATGTTCAACTTACTGATTTTATAATTGTTAATATCTATTATATTAATAACATTCAACATAACTGTGAAACAATTGAAAGTAACCGGGGTAAGGCAACGCCGATGCACCTACATTACTAAGTTTTGTCCAAGGGAAACCGCAAGTCCACTGACCATGTAAGGCAAACAAGATAAAGTTGAGCTTATGTTTAACTAATTAAGCACTACGCCATGAAGGTGTATGGGGGAGTGGATGTATAGATCCACATTTTCTTGACCTCAGCACTAGTTTAAGTTGTCAGCTTCACGCCCCAGCCGCTTTACCACCAGGGAAATAGCACCGATACCCATTGTGTGGACCTCGGAGCCGGCCTGGACGATATGGAGAAGAGAAAATTCTGAACCTACCGGGACTCGAACTCCGACCCCTCTGTCATCCAGCATGTAGGCAGTCGCTATTCTGACTACACTTCCCCGGTTCACCTGACTATATATATATTTAAAAAAAAAAAGGTAAAATTATTCCTGTAACAGAATTAAAAAAAAGTAAGTAAAGCTATCCCTGTAACAGGACGTTGAGGCACATAGGGTTGTGAGAGGTCGAGGTTCCCACATTTTCTAGACAATCGGCTCACAGATGGCGGTAAGACTGTCAACCTTACGCTCCTATCGTCTTTTACGCCCCAGGAAGATACCTGGTACTCATTTCTGTTAAAGGCTGAGTAGACCCCAGGGCCATAGTGCGGCTGCAAAGATTAGATCAATGGAAAAATGCAATTATCTCAACGGGAATCGAACGGCAACCTTCATGTTTGTAGCATAGTGCCTCAACCAACTACGCTACCACGTGCCCCTTATGTATGAATTACGGGTTCGAAAGAAGCAGTAAAGGCTCAGTTGGTTAAGCACACAGTCATGAAAACGCAAGGGAAGTGGAACTAATAGCTTCACGCATAACATAGAGGTGAGTGTTGGGATTCGATACCCACTGAATATGAGATTGTGTGGGTACCGGAAGCGACCTTGACGAATTTCCTAATAGGTACTAACGTGGAGAATGCAATAAAACTACTACACTTAATAAGTTGTCGGATTTCTGTAGTCGCACGTGTAAAATGTTGGGCATATTTCCGGATAAGGTCACTCCGTTACCTTCACATCACGATGACTGCCGATACAACTTGATATTGGAAGTATACAAGAAATGAATAATGAGAATGCTATTTGGAAGCTCATTGGATGATTAGAACTACTGTATCTAAAGCTGTAAGTCCCCCCCCCCATTGGCGCTACAGCCCCAGTGGGCCTAGGCCTACCTCCATGAAACTCTCGGGCTGTAAGATTAGTTTCGGTATTTTCTTGAATAAGCGTAAATTTGTACAATACTTTATATGAAGACAAGTGATACAGCCGCTGAGATCTCAACGGAAAATCTCATTACTTGTTACGCTATATAAGCTTTCGTGCAATTAATTCGTCATTTGTCACCCCATTTTCATTCCCAGTCCTACATGTTATCCATTTATATATCAAAGCATACAAGGTGTGGCAATAAAGAACCCGGATTACTTTTATGACTCATTTCCGGCCACGTCATTGACGAAGAGGATATTCAAAATTACTGAGTTTTCATACTTTGTCCATCATCCTGTATTCTAGAAACTAGAAAACACAACGTTTCGGAAACCGGATCTGTTTCCGTCTTCAGGTAAATGGGAAACACCTACTTTGTTGGGTCCCTTAGAAAGAGCTAACCTCAGTCACTAGTTTTTGGAATACCGGATGATGGACGAAGTCCGAAAACCCAGTAATTCTGATTGTTATAATATACCATCATCAGAATCCTTTTGAATCTACGTCTCCGTTATGTAGAAAATAAACAAGATTTCACATAAATATATAATCAATACTCAATGAACAGACACGAGAAGCACAAAGATACGGCTGCTCGTTTGTCCCTGACCTACTTAATTACTTACGTTCATGCAACATGTAAAACTCAACAATTGCTTCCTAGAGCAGGTCACGGTAGCCGAGCTGTCTAAGGCATGCACTGTCTTCGCTCACTCGGAAGCCGGGATCGTGGGTTCGAATCCCAATCAGGGCATGGATATTTGTGTGGGGTTTTCTGTGTTTGTGTACAGGTAGAGCCCTTGCGACGAGCTGATCACCCGCCCAAGGAGTCCTACCGTACGTCTAAGATCTAGTAAAACCCGAAGTGAACGGAGAGTTTCATGGAGGTAGGCCTAGGCCCAAAATGAGGGCTGTAGCGCCAATGAAATTTTTTTTTTCTAGGGTAACCTAAAAGGGTAAAAAGTCTCACGACTACAAAACGTGGCTATAGAATAACCTGTAAGAAAACGCGTATACCGAAATAACTAAACAAACAGCGATCTAACTAACTATCCAATAAAAAAAGTAAAGCTATCCCTGTCAAAGGCCGAGGAGGCCCATAGGGTTGTGAGACGTTGAGGTTCCCACATTTACTAGACAGTCGGCTTATAGACGGCAGTAAGGTTGTCAGCCTTACGCGCCGGCCGCCTTTTACCCCCAAGAATATTACTGGTACTCATTTCTGTTAGAGGCTGAGTCGACCCAAGCGCCATAGTGCGGCTGGAAGGATTAGGTGAATTGAAAAAATCCACCTCATCGGGATTCGATGCCGCGACCTTCAAGCTTGTAGCATAGTGCCTCAACCAACCACGCTACCGCGTACCCCTAACTATTCAAGGGGACTAACAATTATTCAGGTAGACAAGACCGGGTGTCAAATCAATCAAATCCATGCCCTCCCATGCTGTTTCTTTAAGACTCGTTTCCCCCTACGCTTATGTGTCCCACATGGCCTGTTTCTGTCACTACTTCCCATCAAAACGACATATGCATATGGCATGAATATTACATGTCGTGTCAGTCCGGTCATACATAATGTGATCGTCGTTATAATAAGCCATCGTTATCAAGGCGTATTGCCTTCTGAAGACAGTCACAACTGACCGAAACATGTAAAGGCAGTATATAAATATATACTATTTCACACTGGGCGGTGTGGTCAAATCATTTTATAATAAGTTAAAATATGTTTATTTATTACGCATTTGAATGTTCATCCTAGAATAACGTTTGAACAAATAGATGGAGTCTCATAACATTCATCCTAAATTCTTATTTTTGCTTTATCAACGTCATTAATACCAACACGATCTCCATGTGAAATTCTGAGGTGTACTACCTCCATTTCATGTAAGCCCCTGAAATTTAGTGTGACATACCTTTAGAGTTCATGTAAGACATTTGACATATAATTACATAAATTTATTCTGTGTTCTATTCAGTTGTAATTTCCGTATTAAGAAGAACTTATAGGATGTATAAATATCTCAAAATATTTAAATAAATTCTACGCGACGACGTTTGAAACTATATAATTTATACAGATAATCCTTTCATTCTCCAGAAAATATGTTTTAACTTCGTTTTTACACTAAATTAATCAATGGTCAATACTGAACATTATTACAACTAATTTTAATACAACTGTAATTATTAAAATTAAAAATTAAAACAAAACTTACCTGCTACTTGATCTTCTGTTAATCCGTACTCAGACTGCATGCAAATAAAAACACAAGATTAGACCCAGAACTGTTGAGATTGTAGTGAACAAAGTGTTCAAGTAGAGGGGAGACCATTGATAGGAAATGTCTAAATACAGACTTTTCTAAGAAACAGAGGGTCAATATATACAGCAATCATCACACACTTGAATAAACGCTAAGTTAGGTATGCTCCATCCAATATAGGAACGAGAATGCGTATCCACCTTAACCTTTAATATTAATCAAAATTCCATTAGAAAATCTTCGAAGGTAAGAATAAAACATCCGAAGAGCGCATTCTTCTGGCATGTGACACCGTGTAGCGACACATTTGTTTAAACAGTTTAAACAGCCCCTCTACCAACTACGCTACCGCGTGCTAAATTTTAACTACGTTACTTTCCTCAGAACTCTGGCATTCTTTATACAGATCTTATTAAACAATTTGCTGTTCTTTAATCTAAATCTTTTGTTACTTTTCCTCATGACACAACACTGTTAGGTTTAATATGGACTGTTACTTTCTCTTCCTCAGACAGCCAGCTCATGCTCTACAGAAACGTAGTTTCATCATACGTCGGATGTTCGAAATTCTCTTAAATCCGCTGACCCCAGAAGACTTTAACATCCATGGACCGTTTTCATCCTTACGTTTCCACAATGTCCATAAAAACAAGAGCGCGTGCGTGTATCTTAAAACTGAATACTTAATCCGACAGATGGCGTTAATTAGAGGAATTATTCAAAATGAACTAACCACATGGAGCTGGGTCCATTTTAAGAAGCCGTCAGTCACTCATCTACTCAAGGATTTCACAAAATTCTATGGAACCAGAAGCTTCACTCTCGTGTTCACAAGAGCCCTACACTTGTCCCTATCCTGAGCCAGACGAATCCAGTCCATGTCGCCACATCCTGTTTCTCTAACATAAGGAATATTTATAAACGTTTTAGTGCTTGTTCTTAAATTTATAAGGCCGATTACAGTGGCCTAGTGTACTAAGGCATGAAATGTTTTCACACGCTCAAACAGTGGAATTGTGAGTTCCCACTAGAAGCATGGATCTTTTCCTCCGGTTCTTATCTGCTTGTGTTGCCCTGTGTAGGTAGCGGTCCTGCGAAAGGGCCGACCTCTCCGTCCAGAGAGTCCTACAGACCCTACAGACTGTCTACAAAATGCATAGTTCCAGAAGAATGCTGATGGGTATAGGCCAGAAGGCCAAACACAAAAGGCAGAAGAAGCAAAAGTTTTATAAGCCGCTGGAAGAAGATTTCCAATCAGATATAGGTCAAGATTTTCAATCCCACTTTTTATTGTCACGTGAAAGCGTGATTATATAAGGGGTTTGGATTGGTAATCGGATTTATTGGACTCTTAAATACGCAACTCGTAACTACGCGTTACAAATCACTATCACACATATAGCAGTGTTCTCAGTCATGGTCTTCACTGCGCTGCTTGGTAGCGGCTTCCAACAGTGCAGCATCTCGGCTTCCGTGTCCAACGGCTCCTGTCCTCGTTGGCTGGCTCCTTTCATCTGCAGCTCCCGAGATGAACTAACTGGCTTCACAACGTATAAATGCCTTCTTATATAGCCTCGGTACGGACCACATAGAAAACACTTTTCCCAAAATTTCTTCTATTGTTTCATGACGTATATATAAGCACGACCAGCTTAGAGAACACCGCTTCCAAATTACTCCCCCGTTGCCTGTTATCAAGCTGCTGCCTAGTAACGGGGCGTCTTTGCAGAGCCTTTCTCTAGCAACGGCTGTTTGGTGGCTTCAGAGTTCTTGCCCGGAGCAAACATACCACAGTATTATATTTCGTTCTTGCGCAGTAAATATTTTTGTGTTCGCTGCGCAGAAGCTGCGAATGAAATCTGAAAGGAGGTGAACAAGTTTCATAATCTCTTATATAACCGCTGATTTATGTAAAATGTTGTTAATTGTTTAGTTTCTGTATTTTTCTCACTTCAGTATTATCATAAAGTTGTGGTAGTGTATAGATACTATAATTTTCCTGCATATGCCATACAGCAGAATACATTATACGTAAGCATTTTTTGTACACATACACGTGTATGTTGCATTTTCTTTATTCTTTGGTGTTGATTCTGTAATTACTTCTGTAGTTGATGAGTTAGCAAGTTAAATACAAAGAACCGACTCACCCTCATTTTGTGGTTACCTCATGTTATTGCCTGTATATACAAAAAATCGACAGTTAAGATGGCTGAATAATGAATTGAAAGGATTCTGGAAGGAAAAGGCCATAATCTATTCGAGTTGCCACCCAGAAATTTTCCTCAAGGGATGATTGAGAATTAGGTTAAAGGTAATATTATCAACTGGGTTTCATTAATTAAGCACCATGCCAAGAAGATGTACAAGGTATATAACTCTGTCATTCTTGAACTCGGCACTACTTGGAGGTGAGTGATTAGTTTCATGCTCCGACCCCTTTAACGTGTGAGAAATATCCTCGACTATCTTACACTGCATAATGCGTGCTATAATGTTCTAGAACTTCTCATCAGTTCTCGTAAAGTGTGAGGTAAGGGTTCACGGGGTTGCTATGGACCTACATAAATTGTCTGTAGTGATGTAAATGTTAGTATATCTGATTGCTATTCAAAATGATCCGGGTTCGAAATTTGGCCAGGAAACCAAATATCCCGCACGGCGATTTTCATGTTTCTCTTCAGTTCTTCTTTCAAATATGGGATATCATCTTAAATTGGGCCATAGTCGCTCCATTCTACATAATTTACAATCAATATACTTCATACTATTAGACTTTACATGCCTAGAACTCTTAATGTTTTTTTAAATCGCTTAGTGGGGGAGGGTGGAGTCCAACTGGGTCCACTCTGCACGGCGGCCACTGATTGACCTATTGTACTTGCCCTAGGTGATTATGATGATGAAGAATTTGATGGAATTAAGATTAGCAGGGGTAACCGAAGTACTTGGGGAAAACCTGCCCCAGCGCCTCTTTGTCCACCACAAATCCCACTTGACCAGACCCGGGATCGAACCCGGGCTGCCGCGGTGGGAAGCCAGTGACTAACCGCTTGAGCTATGGCGCGGCCCAAAAGCAACCTTACAGAGAAAAAGTTTCGTGACAGTGTATTTGAATTCCCACTGGAGTATGTGTTGCAAACTACGTACATTAAAAGTAGAATGTAGTAACTTTCTAATAATGACGTAAGGGTCCACGTCACTAAACTATGATGACGGATTCTTGTTCTCGTCGTAGATTTAGTATATTAGGAAAGTAAGCTATGGTGAATATGCAGTCAAAGTCACAGACGACGAACAGCAAGCATGATCAATGACACAGCGTGAACGGAAAATCCAGCGCGCAATCAATGAGTTCAACTGATTAGCGAATGTAACTAATTTACTGCATCGAGTTCAGCGACAACGTTCATTAGCTCCTCTGTGTCAGTGGCCGTGACAAAGTCACTGAACCGTGTGGCTGATACCCACGTGACAGTTTAAGTGGTATCAGACGCCTCGACATCTTACGTTAAGTAGACAGGTCTGAGCTTAATGCTCCTCGGAACATCTTAAATTGTTCTAGGAAAATCTGGGTCACGTGTTTGTGGGGCAGGGCATACAAGGTTACAGATTGCAACTCCCTATATCAATTCTGTCACGGAGCTGGGATAGCGCAGTCGGTATAGCGACTGGCTTCGGGCTGCACGATCGAGAGGAGGGACTTCGAGTCCCACTAGGGGCAAGAATGTTGTCTTCTCCAAGTCATCCAGACCGGCTTTGGGGTTCACCCAACCTCTCATCCAATGGGTACCGGGGGCTCTTTCCCCGGGGGAAAGTCATCCGGTTTTCGGGCCGAGATTTGAACTAGAGACCTTTCGAATATGAAATGGGAGTTCTACATGTCGACCATGACTTTTGGTTTCATAAGTTGTGCTTTCTCACATAATATTGCTATGGTTAGGTTAGGAACGATGCGAAATCCACACAAAATTTTCTCGAAAAATCTCAAGAGAACGAGGCTCTATGCACACGCTGGAAATTAATGTTGAAACTGACGAAGTGTACTGAACTTAACTGGCTCACGATAAGGTCCAATGGATGGCATTTGTGAACACGGTATTTGAAATTATGATTTGATATACACGGGTAATTCCTTCATCAGTTATTTAGCTCTTAGTTTTCAATGATTATCCTGAGAAATGAACTTATTACTGTATTTTTGACAGAATAAAGTATAGACAGTACTTCACGGTATGGAACTTCAGCTACATATTTCAATGGAGGTCACTAATGACATTGCTGTGAACCTCTCTCCATCCTTATATTCACTCAGCGCTGTCGGGATTTTCGGTTATCTCGTCAGAGAATAAAGATGTAGGTGTCTGGTGAATCAAGAAAAATTTAAGAGAAGAAGAAGATATGAGGTACATAATAATTCGTTATGGAGACTAAAGCAATTCACGGAAGAAACACACAGGTAATCTCTGTGCACAAGCATCTGGTAATGCTTGAAATTGTGAGTGAAATTTGAGGACAAGGTTAGAAAAATTATTTTATATTAACTTTGCAAGAAAATGTACATAGTCATAAAGTTGGTTCAGTAATATGCATATAACCTTAGAGTAACACTGACTGAAATTGTATTAATTTAACAGAAAACTGAAATAATACTGAGAAACGATGCGTATGGAAAACAGGAATTCTTTGAAAATAGACAGAAACCTTGCATATGAATTTCAAATAAATGTATATAATTTATTTACTTATTTTTGTCTTTGGAGTTGTGACCATAAAACTGATTTGCCAATTTTCTTTTCTATAATTGTAATTTACTCACGGACTGCTGCCTCACTTCGTAAGCATCCTTTAAACTCCGTAGTCGATGATACTCGTGGCCGTATTTGTCATAGCATGCTTCCGTTTCCGCCATTTTGTCATATTCTATTGGAATTTCACACTAAACTCTTCTCTAATGCAGTGTCACTTTAATAATACGGTATGAATAGGAACTTAATCAGAGACACCACACAAAATATAAAATAATTCCGATTTAAATATACATCACTTAATGTTCAAAATCAAATTATACTGCTTAAATTTCACGTTCATAAATATGTTACGTTACTGTCATATCCCTACATTCATAGGCATGTATAATAAATTGTTTAACATAAGAATTAAATGTGTTCCGAACATTCATTGACACACTCTTACTATGTTTCTATCACTTGAAACTCGCTCATGTTTAAAGTCTCCAACATAAATGTCCTGATTCCTGGCACAATCGCAAAGAGAACAATCTAGCAAGAACATCTTCGTCGGAAAACAGAAAGAGAGAGCTAGAAAAAACGCGAGAGCTTACACGGGAGAGAACGGCGAATGAGTAATTAAATCAGGAATATCTCTCGGAGCTATATCAGGTTAAATCATAACCCTGATCAATGTTTAAACGCTGTTTGGTGTACATACTTAGGGGAGAATAAAAATCAATATATTCAACTTCGTTGTATGAGCGATAATTGGTGTCATTGCAATTACAACCCCAGACTTTACCCCCAAACAAAAAGAAAAAATACAATGAAAGTAATTGTGTGCTTTTCAGACAGTACAGTAAAATTATTGCACAGGCTTGTATAGCGGTAGCATTCTAGAAACATATTTAGAAAGTATGCGGTTCGAATCTTGTCCCGGTTACCAGCCATTCCGTGTGAAATTTCCTCCACTCTCTTGGTGAATGGTGGTATAGTACACTGAAACAGACCTTTTCCACTCCTTTCCAAATATTTTCCATTTCGTTTTTTTTTAATCCTGCTATGTATGAAAGCAGTGGTATTAGGGTCGTCGATGCAGTAAAGAAATATATTTTTGTGTCCCCCCCAAAAAAAACTCTTGTTTGGGCACAGGTGCCCTATCTTAGGGAATAAATCTGATGAGGAGCGAATTTCATCTTCGTCTAATGTTAAGATTAAGGATGCACCTTCATAGCGTGCTGCTTCATTGATACATAAAAGTAGGTGTGTGGATAATATTAACATTAATCTTATAGAGATAGGATGAGATGGTATGGATTGGATTGAGACAGGGCATTAGTCCCTCCGAACCCCACAGACCGGCGTCACGGAATGAATCCACGTAAACAGAGCCAAAGATCAATAGTTATAAAACATTTTCTGAACACACACACACTCCCTCACGCACACACATACATGTATAAAATCGGTTACGTCTGTTATTGACTGTGTGGGTGGATGTGTATGTCCTATATCGTCCTCATGCCGTTTCCATGGAAACGCAGTTTTCACGTATTAACGCAGGTATCAGCTCTGCTTTCGTAACTGCGCTATGTGAGCGATAAAACTGTAACTTAACTTTACTGTTTCAACGAGAAAGGAGGGAAGGAAATAGGTCCTGTAAGTATAAAGGAAAGAAAGAGAAGGTACGAAGGATAAAGACAGAAAACAAAAGATTCCCCGGTGAATTTCAACTGGCCATTTGCAATGGGATAATATCACCTACTATTATATGTTTATATGTGAGCCCTACGATTTCTGATTTTTAAAGCTTTACTGTTAAGTCCACAGCCTTATATCTGTCTGAAACAAGGGTCTAATGCCTCGCTACGTAAAACTTAAATTTGGCACTAGTAGTGTGTCGGTTATTAAACAATTTACCGCTGATTAGCCCTGTTTAACATCGTTTTGCCATAAAGCTGACGTCCTATGTTGAAACATTTGTGTCTGCCTTGAGTCACTGGACTACATCGTGTTCACAGCGCGCATTACATATTTATAAATACCCGCGTTAGTCTTTAAACATGCCGTCTCACTGTTAACACCGTAAGCGCTTCCTAGACGTATGGGTAATCCAGAGAGTGAGGTTTTGACTCGGACAGAAACATGCGCAACGCACTGCTTGTCCTCAGGTACACAGAAAGGAAGAGGTGCCAAAAACATCTCTTTACATTAACGTGGTTGCAAAGATATGTGGTTAATCTGAATATTAGCTAATCAGCGACTTAAAAGCTTTGATTTCCATTAAGTATTTTCTGTATATTTACGTACCAGTTGCATTATTGATTGTTTTAGGACACTAGGGAGGAAGGAAGCTTCTCCAAGTATAATTAGAATGAGCAAGTCAAGGAAGATGAGATGGGCAGGGCATGTAGCGCGAATGGGGAAGAAGAGAAATGCATATAGAATATTGGTGGGAAAGCAGAAGGAAAGAGTCCACTGGGAAGACCAAGACGTAAGTGGGTGGATAATATTAAAATGGATTTTAGAGAGATACGATGGGGTGGTGTGGATTGGATGGATCTGGCTCAGGATAGGGACAAGTGGAAGGCTCTTGTGAACACGGTAATGAACCTTCGGGTTTTATAAAATCCGAGGGCGGGGGCGGAAGGAAGAGAAAACGAGAGAAAGAAAAATTGATTAGTTTGGAGAGTGGAAGAAGAACCTTATTTCGATGGATTAACCAAGCAGTTGTCTGGGAAACAAACACCTGTGCTAACAGGATATCTTGAAAATCGACCGAAATATCTGATAGTGCGATTTCAGAAAGAAATGCTTCAGCTTTACGATACTGTTACTTACCTGACTTCTGAACCTTCTAATGCCATGAAGAGATGCTCTTGTGTAGCTCAGTGACTATTCACTTCACAAGGTGAACTGTGTGCCATGCAGTCAGTTAATTTCTCTGGTTTGAAGCTCAGAGCGTCTAACACGCACATTCTTTTTATTTTATATAATATATTTCCGTCTTCAAAGCAACCTCCTTTCCTCAAATATCGTTTAAATGAATGCGACGACCATAAGGATAACATGTGAGATTAATTGATTTTAATCAAGAAATATCGCATTCACACGCGATATGAAATTGTGACATACCATGCAGCGCAACAATTTTAGCTAGATAGAAGACACCTGGGACGATCACAGTGGCCCCGCGGTCTAAGGCATGAACTGTCTTCACCCGCTTAAACATCTGGATCGTGGGTTCGAATCACGATTGTGACATGGAAAAAGCGGCCAATGTCAAACAAAGGGCTGTAGATGGGCCGCGCCATAGCTCAAGCGGTTAATCGCTGGCTTCCCTCCGCGGCGGCCCGGGTCTGGTCAAGTGTGATTTGTGGTGGACAAAGTGGCGCTGGGGCGGGTTTTCTCCGAGTACTTCGGTTTCCCTTGCCAGCCGATAGATGGATAGATAGATACCCTGATGATGGTCGTATAAGGCCGAAATACACGTACAATGTATGTTGTGAGAAAGAAGGGTGACTAATAATAAGCTGCACTGGAGACGGAACATATTACATGAAATAAATGATATTTTAATACAACAGAAAACGTAAATACAATATTATACATAAAATCCTGTTTCTGTAGTTGTTACCACATCACAATACACCACCGTTCGTACGTTCGACGATGGTACAGTTTCCACTTAGGCTCTTTTGCACTCAATGCACGAAATCTTTACAGTCAGTACTTTCAATGAACAAGGGGAAATGTAATTATCTGCATAAATTTATTGGGACTGGTGAAGGAAACGGGTCAGTGAACGGGACTATTCAACGAACGACGAGAAATAAAAGAGGCTTAACTGGCGAACGAGACAGGCCAGTGGAAGTAGGCCGAGAGTGGTCAGTGAACGAAAACTAGTGAACTGAGGCTCTAATGATTCACTGAAAAATGAACGTCATAGAACAGAAAACAAAAGCTGTAAAGGACACATTGATGGAACGGCGAATGGGAAGGAACATTGAATGAATAATCTGAGGCTGGAGGGCCGGGGTTCTCACTCCTTCAAGATGTAAGGACATATTCACCCTTTGCATTGACTTACGGGCCTTCAATTTGCAGACTCTAAACATAATATTCACTACCTGTCGCAAACAGGTTTGTATATTTCTGGACAATTTTCTGTAACAAATCTGTTGATTTCTTATTTCTGTAAAAGGCACAAAATGTAACGCTATCCTTGTAACAAGCCGTGAAGCCCTTTACCCACCAGGAAATTTCTGGTACTCATTTGTTAGAGGCTAAGTCGACAACAGGGTCATAGTGCGGCTGGAAGGATTAGGTCAAGTGACCTCATCGGGAATCGAAATAGCGACCTTCCGGCTTGTAGGACAGTGCCTCAACCAATTACGCTACTGCGTGTCCCTACATTTAAATGAATTCATGCGGACCAACCTATGCCCTGTCCCTACTGCATACCTTTGCTCCTTTCTGTAATCTACAGCTTATAGCGAGAGAGGAAAAATACTGCAATCAAGAATGGAGTAATCAGGAGAGCCAACCTTACAGTTGGAAATCCTAATTACTTATATTAATTACGCAGTTCTGCTCTATTTACCTACATAATGACACTTGCTGCGCATTGCCGTTGTAATTTCAATTCCAACACTGTGATTCCTTCAGTTGGGTGATCAAAGTGAACGACAGATCTCTGGAACAGAGACCCGGATCCAATATGTCGCCTAACTGATCCGACAATTTTGACTTTTCTTATGAACATCCTATCTATACTGACAATTACAGTTCGTTAACATGCGAACAGGACATCCACTCAAACTCCCTTCCACTAGACGCCAAGCGTGGGCCGCAAGTCTGGCTGAACAGGCATTCCCACGTCATACGGCCGGACCTGGCTGCCTACAGTGATGTCAGTATTTACTTCAAGCAGCGTAGCGTGGAGTTAAGTGGACTGATGTGGGAGTAAGTGGAATTCTACCATGTTGGTAGGCCTGGATTGAGTTGAATGCAGCAATAACGACGAACTTTTTAAATTGACAGGGGATAAAACAGACGTGGTTTTTAGAGTGCAAAGTCTGCACAGGAAATGGTGGATTTCAGTCCAGCTAGACTGTACATTCTTTCTGCCATGAACCCATAGTAGCACGTAATAACAAAGACTCGCAAGTTTTGATAAAAACGACCCCATATCAATAAATAACAGAAAATAGTACTTTAATAACAGATCGTTTTTGACTTGCGACTAATAAGCAGAAATAGATTCGAATTAATTATATACGGCAGTGGTTCCCAAAGCATGGGAGTTCACTCATCTAGAGGGAACCACCAGTGGGTTAAGGGGGCTGGGGGTATTCTTACTTATTTACTCATGGAGCTGAGCCCTTCCTTAGGAGCCACCAATTCTGCAGCTACTCAAGAATTTCCCAGAATTTTATGGAACCCAAAGGTTCATTACCGTGTCCACAAGAGCCCTCCACTGGACCTTATCCTGAGCCCAATCGATCCAATACACACCACCCCATCCTATCTCTCTAGGATCCATTTTAATAATGTCAACCCACCTACGTCTTAGTCTTCCCAGTGGACTCTTTCCTTCTGGCTTCCACACCAATAGCCTATATGCATTCCTCGTCTTCCCCATTCGCGCTACATGCCCTGCCTATCTCATCATCCTTGACTTTATCATTCTAATTAAACTTGGAGAAGAGTAGAAGTTATGAAACTCCTCATTATGCAGTTTTCATCAACATCCTGTCACGGAGATATTCTGGGGAAGATAAATAAGAAAATTAAATTAATTACAGATCACGCCATATGAGAAATCGAGTATTAAATTCCGTGCGTATATGAAATCTTCATAAATATTATTAATTGATATACACCTAAGATATGTTGATTTAAAGAGGAAGAAATAAAAATTACTTAGTTCGTACGAATTACGTACTTACATACGAGTGTATACACATGTAAAGGTTAGGTAATTTTTTTCCCTGTACTTAACTAATTAAGCACTACGCCATGAAGGCGTACGTAGGAGTGAATTTATAGATCTCTGGTACCCATTGCATAGGAATTTGGGTTGACCGCAGGGCCGGTCTGGACGACGTGGAGAAGAGAAAATACTTGACCTTACCGGGACTCGAACTCCGACTCTCTATATCGACTACGCTATCCCGGCTTCTGTATATATACAAAGTTAAGAATCCGACACGATGAAACATTCGCTGAGCTGAAATGGTGCCATTATGTAATAGATTTCGGAACCCACCAGTTTATAAAATAAAAGTTGCATTTTGAAATAAGGCGGATTACAGTTCTGAACGCAGGAAGGAACTTGAAGATTTGTACATTATTATCATATGAAATCAGGCCTCGCCATAGCTCAAGCGGTTAGTTGCTGGCTTCACACCGCGGCGGCCCGGGTTCGATCCTGGGTCTGGTCAAGTGGGATTTGTGGTGGACAAAGTGGCGCTAGGGCGGGTTTTCTCCGAGTACTTCGGTTTCCCCTGCCAATATTCATACCATCAACTGATCCATAATCACCCTCACCTTTCATCTGGGACTGGTACAATAGGCCAGAAGTGGCCGTAGTACAAGGGACTTAGTCCCACCCCACTAGCAATAAAAAAATAATATGAAATCACATTGGAAAACTCGAGCCGAATTTTATTCATTCTGTTGTTCGGTTATCGTGAATTCGGTAATTTCGTAACAAAACGCATTACTAACTGCAAGCAGCGGAGCCTTCCTCGATAAAATAACAGTCGCTAAGCTGACAAAGAAAATATTCACAGATTATTGAATCCCCAAATTTTCATTACCCTTCCCTTAAGAAACCGTTACTGGCCTTTATCCTGAACTAGAAGTAGAAGGATTCAGTCCCCAACTACATACCTTATTTCACTAAATTTCAATTACCTACAGTTCCAAATTTGTTTGAATTTCGCCTAAGTGTTCTCCTCTGTTTCGAGTTTCTTGCCAAAAATTTTATATACATTTCTGTTTCTTCCTATGAGTGCTACACTCCTCGCCCACACAGTTTTCGCTGATAAAATCGCATCTGATTAGAAATAAAAGAACATCGCGGTTGCTCTGCAATCCATATTAATATCTTCTGCCCGCCCTCTACACAGAATCAAGGATGCGTTCAGGAAGGCAGTGCTGTTGGCCCTTGGGTTCTAATTTTAGCTATATTGCGCTTGTCTCTTCGCCACCCATGGAGTTATAAATATTGGTTTCATCATAAAAGTTTAACCTTCATGAGAAAGTGGAGCTTCAATAAACAAGTTGTGAAGCAATTGTTTTCATAGGCGACGGATAGGAATTTTGGCTCACAGACTGCGGTTTGGCGCTTAACTTTAGTTTAAACAGCACTGTAATCATTATACGTTCAGACCTACAGAAGTTTGCTCAAGAACTGACACTTCCTGCCGTCCTTCATTCGTATCTGCAAGGTTCGGTTATCACGTTTCTGTGGTGTTTATTGCAATTCTTTAGCGTACCATGCCAAATCTAAGCTCTCAGATATACTAATTCTAGGAGCATTCAACCTATTACTTACTCACTCACTCGTGGCCGCGCCATAGCTCAAGCGGTTAGTCGCTGGCTTCCCACCGCGGCGGCCCGGGTTCGATCCCTGGTCTGGTCAAGTGGGATTTGTGGTGGTCAAAGTGGCGCTGGGGCGGGTTTTCTCCGAGTACTTCGGTTTCCCCTGCCAATCTTCATTCCACCAATTGCTCCACAATCACCCTCACCTATCATCTGGGGCTGGTACAATAGGCCAGAAGTGGCCGCAGTACAAGGGACTTTGTACCACCCCACTAGCAATAAAAAGAAACAATACTTACTTACTTACGCATGGAGCTGAACCCTTTGAGGAGCCGTCAATTATGTAGCTATTAAAAAATTCTCCAGCATTTTATGGAACCCGAAGGTTCATTACCGTGTTCACAAGAGCCCTCCACTCGTCCCTATCCTGAGCCAGACCAATCTGACCCATACCATCCCAACCCACTCGATCTCTCTAAGATCCATTTTAATTGCCCACCCACCTACGCCTTGGTCTTCCCAGTGGTCTCTTTCCTTCTGGCTCTCACACGAACATTCTATATAAATTCTTCTTCTCCCTCATTCGTGCTAAATGCCATGCCCATCTCATCCTCCTTGACTTGATCATTCTAAGGCTAGTCGTCCATTGGAAGCGGAAACCTGCGAACTGGGATTCGGCCGAATCTGTGCGAATCTGTTCGTCCGAATTCGTGCGTTCACTGCGCGTCCTTTGGCTGCGTGTTCGGCCGATGCCATTCGCGTTCTGTCATGGCGCTGTCTGAAGATTTATGTGATCTGTACGCGTTTGATACTCCTTTACTGGCTAGGTGACGAGCACAGAATAGGAGAAAAGAGTGGATTAGTGGAATTTTACCAAAAAGACAAACGTTTGATGAATTTTCTCATATATGGAGTGATTCACAAGAGGACGAGTCACAGTATTTTGGTTATTTTCGCATGAAGCAAGATACATTTGAATACACATTAAGCAAAGTATATCAGTTGAAGAAGTACAGTAACTTCCGAGAAACTATTTCACCTGAAGAACGCCTAGCTGTAACGTTAAGTTAAGGATTTGATAAGAGTTTGAGAAAACAAAATATTACATCGATGTTATATTATTCTTGCTTCTTAGTGATTACATACAAACC
>NW_019743156.1:212783-225943 GCF_002891405.2 Cryptotermes secundus | reverse complement strand
GACGAGAGGCCTAAGTATACTTGGAGAAGCGTACAAGTTCTTAATGTTTCTATCTGCAAGTTTTATGGAACAGATGAAACAAGGATACATTGTACGAAACGCTAAATTCGTGGCAGAGACTGGTCCTAAAACAACTGCTATTGTGCTTTTATCTTAAACTGTGTTCCTCTGGCACAGCTGTAGCCGATCCACGTACTATAAATGTATTTCGTGCGAGCTCACTTCTAATGTATTTTTTGTACATAAATAATTTCAATTTACCTGTGTCCATGCACTAGGATAGTTCTCTGTGATTCGAAGATAGGTCACTTTGAAATATTTGTTCAGCTGGATTCATTCAGTCTATAAAACAGAAATTAACGGCTGTGGGAATTCGTTGCGCTGACCACGCGATATCCTCTCTCCGCTAAAATTGGCACTAACTTCGCCGACAAGCGGCAGTCGCTCGGTCACTACAGTTCGCTTGAGGACTAAAGCCATGGATTTTTTGTTTTGTTTGAGTTTTGCTGGATTCATTACCTTCCTGCGGATGGATCTGGCCTAACTTTAACAGAACGAAATAATAAACCAATAATGAGGCGCCATACGCACTGGTGTTCATTTTTGCGTCTTTATGCAAATTAGCGTACTGAAAATTGTTTATATTCGATGAAGAGACGTTCCTGAAACCTTTATAGAGACCTGGACGTGGGTGGGAGGATAATATTAGGCCGGATCTTGAAAAAAGAGGATGGGTTCATATGAACTGGTTTAATTTGCCTCAGGTTAGGGAAAGGTGGAGGGTCCTTGTGAACACGTTAATGAAATTTCTGGTTGCATAAAATGTTGGGAATTTTTTGAGTAGCTGAGCAACTGTTGGCTTCTTAAAGACTCAGCTCCTAGGAGTTAGAGTCCTTGCAGAACCTTTATAATTTCACTAGGATCCTTAGAAATACTCTGAAATACTTCTTCATAACCTCCTAAGCATAATCATATTATATGTATTCCTTAAATAGTCCTTATGTGATGCTGCTGATGTTTCAATTTTATTAGTTCTTCAAATAAATTAAGAGTAATCTTCAAATTTTCACTGAGCCTGAGTAAACATCTACTAAAGAACGCCTAATTGAAACCCAACAAAATATTCGGGGCTTGCATTTCCGTCAAACATACAATGTCCCAAAATAACTCCCTCTGCCTCTCTTGTCTTAGGAAGGGAAATATAAACAAGGCACGAACTGTAGTACTTTTCCTTTTTTCTACTTGCACCCCGAGTTTCCGCACTGTTCTTTTTCCAGCCGCCCTGAACGTGACAAATGTAAGGATTATTTTTTAGAGTGGTTTGTATAATTGCCAATATTATGCAGGAAAATCTGTTCTGGAAACCAATGGACAAGTTTATTTATTTTAGCAGATTTACTGATTAAACATTTACACTTCATGGTGTGAACAACCGAGCTTCTCATTCTATTCTTGTAGTTCATAAAAGAATATGCTTTCAGTGACTTGAAACGTGTTATAATTTCAATTGACTTTGAGGAATTTCTCTCGTAAGAACAGTCCTGTGTATACAAAAGTCATCCAGTTTATAAGCGCCTGGAGTAGAAAGAGTCAGAGTATACAAAAGATAGCAACTACGAGGCGCACAGATCAATTGTCTTTCAGAAATAGAATTCCTAGGGGAAGAACCGGACCTATGATTCTTGAAAGAATAATGTGACATGACGCCTGAAAGCTGCAATCTGCCCATCTGCTGGGCGGGGTTTCGCTGAGCGCTTTCCCGTGGCAACATAGAGGGCACCGCTGCTGGACGGCGAATTGTGGGAACACGTTTCCATACCAATGAATACGGCTAAGGCAGAAATGCATTGCATAGAAATTCACATCGATTCCTAGGCAACGAACCGTTCGAATTACAATAATGGCTAAAAAAGCAAGAACTCTACTGTTGAAGGAGATGATTTGTACACGGTCCGACGAAGCATTAGAACAGGAGAGTTTGCCAGACGAATGAGTGAGGGCCAGTGTGGAGGCCGGGTCGAATACCTCCACCCAGCCCTGCGAGTCGTAGAAGACGATGAAAAGGAAAGAATCGAATCTGAGACAGTAAAATTTGGTCACGAGTCCCACGGGACTCGGACCCGAGGATCACTCTTCTAGCGATGGCCAAGAGCATTTGTAAACGAGAGAGCCGTCCTCTCGTCAGGGAGAGCGCCCCACATCAACAAACCCACAACTGTATGACAGTAATACAAATATGTTCATAACCCTCAGATGGGTGCTTTATTCCAAGGCAGACTGGCCGATTTACAGTCGGTCGTAACATAAGACTCAGACAGACTCAGAATGAGTTACTGGATTACTTGATTAGGGGATTCATTCGTTACAGAGTTCAAGAGAAGACTACAAAGGCTAGACACTAGTGCAAGATCCAGACAGCAGCGATAGATTCGTTATACAGAAGGAGTTAAAGGTGTGAACTGGTATAATCAAATGTAATTGTGTAAGATTTAGGTCTTCACGGCGGTGACTATGACGAAAGCCGTCTTATGGGACATGGTTCCGTGTAGATCCTGTGTTAACCGACGTTTCGGAGGAACGTATCGCATATATCTTCAGGATTGAAAGATCTACAAGCGAGGAACCAGCGTGAGCAGGTGGCTTCAGTCTGCAGAGTGCAGCTACCTGCTCACGATGATTCCTCGCTTGCGGATTTTTCTATTCTGAAGATGGAGGCGATACGTTCCTCCGAAACGTCAGTTCACATAAGATCTACACGGTGCCACATCCCAGAAGACGGTTTACTTCATATTCACCGCCGTGAAATCCCCAAATCTTACACAATAATATTTCGGAGAAAAACATTGTGATGAAAGACGCCGTTAAATTTAAAAATCTCGACACACAAATATAAAATTTTACAATATAATAAGACGTGTTCTTTGGTACTCTTTTGGAGTGCGGGAAATGATGGAAACGCTGAAGCACTGAAATGATTTTCAGATACACACAGATCGAGACTAAAGAGGCGTGAATGTGCTGGCAGAAAGAATAAAGGTATACATGTTAATAATATTCCGGACATAATTACAAACCGTTGAAATAACGGGTGTGAACCTTCTAAAGCGGTGGTAGCAAATCGTACCAAAGGAGAGCTCAGAATTGCGGTACACGAGAATTAAGAAAGGATGGAAATCCTGAAAAAAAAAATCACTAAAGAAGATCTGATTTAGGTGTCTTTTGCGCCGTCCAAGTGCAACGTCGTTCACTGTCCATTTATTGGACACCATTTCACTACGTTTCGGCCTAATTGGCCATCTTCAGATGTACAAGTTAAAGATTCTACTACTCACTGTAATATGATTGTCTTTCCTCCTATTGTAGTTGCTTCTGGTTATTTTGGTTGCACGTGGTTTATTTTGGTTTTGTTTGGTTTGCTGATTGTGGCTGCCTTGAGTGTTCCTGCTAGAGCAGGAGTTCTCTTGTGTGCTGGTCGACCACCATAGTGAACGACGTTGCACTTAGACGGCACAAAAACTCTGAAGGCAGATCTACACAATGCAACAGGAAGGAAGAGGCCACTGAGAATTCCGCTTACTCACCAAGTTGATGGTCACGATAAGGTCGTGCTGCTGATGTCTCTGCCCTTTCTTTGTCTTCTTGCCTCCCTTGACGGCTGCCGCTTTGGGCTGGGTCTTCACCTGCCCCTTCTGAGCGGTCGGTGGTTTCTGAGCAGGTTTCTGCGCTGCCTTTGTCTGTCCACCCTTCTGGCTAGCAACTGGTGTCTTCTGTCCAGCCTGTCCCTTCTGGTTGACGTGGCCACCTCCATCTGCGGGCTTATTGCGGGCCTGAAACACAAACAACTCAATGTCTTATGATGCATTTTCGCTGTCACCTCAAGATATGAAGCAAAAAACGCAAAACTGTATCCAGGATGTTGTTTACGAAGTCGCTGAAATATGTAATGTTCGGATTTTTACTCGACATTTGGATCGAACTGAGATAAGCAGATCATTTTGATTGCCCTACAGTTTTGGGAAATGCTAGAATATTCGTTGTTTTACTCAGTTTTTTTTAACTGCCTCTGTTGAGATTAAACTTATCTCAGCTTTGTAACTTACTGACCCAGTGAGTTATCCTTTTAAATACGATCACAATTCAAATACAAAAGACGACCAAAAATTGATGTTCTGAGTAACACAATTTATGGCCGCGCCATAGCTCAAGCGGTTAGTCGCTGGCTTCCCACTGCAGCGACCCGGGTTCGATCTCTGGTCTGGTCAATTGGGATTTGTGGTGGACAAAGTGGCGCTGGGGCAGGTTTTCTTCCGGTTTCCTCTGCCAATCTTCATTCCACCAATTGCTCCACAATCACCCTCACCTATCATCTGGGGCTGGTACAATAGGCCAGAAGTGGCCGCAGTGCAAGGGACTTAGTCCCACCCCACTAGCAATAAAAAAAACACAATTTTAACTCTGAGTTCATGTGTTGGATTAATTTAAAGCTTTAAACGATTGGAAGTATCTGCAGAAAGAAACTGAACTTCTTGAAAAGAAATAATATGGCGAGTCGTTTTAAGACCGTGACTGTATCGCTAGTGTTGTAAGAGTACAGAACTTCATAATTGTGAGGCTGTGTCAGATCAAGCTTCTGAGGACTAGAACTGCAATTTACAATAAATATGAACTCGGAAGGGCATTAGCAAATATCACAAAATATTTTAATTATTATTTTAGTACAATAGAATGAAATCTGAATTGGGCGTGTGTATGAGAGGGGGTACAAAATGATTTTTAAAGAACGCAGCGGAAGGAGACCACTTGCAAGAACTTGGCGTGGATGGAAATGGTTCTTGTAGAATAGGGTATGAAAGTGTATACTGGAATAAAATGGCTGATGCTGCGGCTCAAATCCGTGAATATTTCAACAGGGTTTATTCACCTTAACGTTTCATAATTCCAGAACAATTTGAGAGGCTGAACAACAATCATCTATACAACGAAGACTGTACGATAGAGTCAGTCAGTCAGTGACTGAGTCCGTTGTTCAGTCACAAGAAAAAAAATCCTCTATGCCGCATTCATTCCTCCTTTGTTTCCTACATTTTGTCATGTCTGCTTTCCGGGTTATTTAACATTTTATGTAAATAATTTCAATTTCGCAGTTTGAGAAAAGTTTATCGAAGAACGTGTTTAAATTTGATAAGAACTAATTGATTTAACTGTACCCGAATATGATTGTATTTTGTCATGTCCGCTTTTCAGCTTATCCAAAATTTTATGTAAATAATTTCAATTTCACGTTTGAGACGAGTTTATCGAAGAACATGTTTAAATGGGATCAGAATGGATTGATTTAACTCTACCCGAATGTGAATATATGACCTAAAATCATGTTTATGTTTGAGTTTGGAGTCTGAGGTTCTCGTGTTCCGTTATAGCAAACGAAGTTACTGGTCATGCGGTCAATAACCTAGTTAATATTCTGTTTGGCTGCTGTAGCCTCATTGGCTTAATTTAACCTCCATCAGATCCCTGTCTGTAAATGCATCATCAAAGTGTGATGTGAAAGGGAGACTGCTAAAGGCTACAATCTACAAATTTTACATTGAGCGTGGCTGAGTAATGAACTCAATTGAGTCATGTGGTTAACTCTATTCCACCTGTCCACTGAATTGAACGTGTAAGCTCAAAGCCTGCATTCGTAAATACCTGTTTAGGTCATCCCCAAGGCTGTATCTATTCACTTCTGAACACTGTTTGTTCCTCATCTTTCGCGAAATGGTTACGGATAATTGATGACGTTGAAATTGTGATGAGACTGGACCATTCATTGTAGCACGTCAGCAAATCTAGGGCATGGGGAGGACCTGCAGGAAGTAGAGTGGGAAACTGTTTCCTGTTTGGAGAACACTGGGTTTCCAAATGTGCTCTGTATGATTTTACATCCACAACATTTCTCTTCATGGTCATAATTTTGCAGGTACAGGCTTGCTGTTGACGGAGCTACATAGCCACAGATATCCTGAAGAAGCATACATTGTATACCTGACAAAATAATTAGCAACCACAGGCAAATTTTTTTGTTCCCTTTTTTGTTTACTCTCCTTTTTCGAACAAATAAAATTTTGCGGTCTGTGCCTTTGTATATTCCCTAACGTTTGCAAGTCATAAAAGCAGAGATAAATGAAACTGCCGTTGTTAGGCAACAGCTCGGTAAACACTTTCCCGCGGGAACAAATAGGTGCAATAGAACTTTTGGACACGGTGTTTTCTATACGGCCCGTATCGTATAAAATACTCAGGATCTTCTCGATCTTACAGGTCAAAACTTCTGACCCGTTTCAGCCCAGAATGTGCTACTGGAACTATGACCCTCACAGACATTTGATGGGAAGATTTAGCCACAACATCGGTCAAATGCGAATCCTCTATATAATAATTTAAATGCAGGAAAACGTGGACATACATCCATGTCCGAGTAGGATCCGAAACCACGATACAATATTCGAGCGTTCGAAAGCAAAAATAATGTGTTTTACACCTGTGATCGTTTACTTTTCCTTGTTTTTAATTTTCGGATATGGTAATGAACCTTCGGGTTCCATAAAATGCTAGAAAATTCTTGCGTAGCTGATGAATTGGCTTCTCCTCAAGATGGGCTCAGCTCCGTAAGTAAGTAATCAGTCAAAAGTACCCCTACACTACGTGTAACTCGAGTGAAACTTTGCAAGTTTTCAGGAACACAATTTATGGTTAAAATAAGAATTTATGACACTACACAGATCTCGTTTATTTTAAGCATTTTTTTTTGTACTTTAATTAGATTCATGCAGAGAAATGCTTTCTTCTTTCAGAATTATTCAGCAACTTTATACGTCGCTCTAACTTACAGATAATAACGCTTATTTCTGCAACAAGGGTTCAGTGCAAGATGGATAAGACAAAGAAAATGATTCGTACTTGCAACACTACGACATCAAGAATCTACACAAATGTAAATAGCAAAGAAAGAGGCAGGAAATTCTACACAAACGAATAAAAACTTTTGAGTGACTTTGAATTGCATATCGTGTTTGAGTACATAGAAACTGTAAGGCTTATTTTGAAGTTCTGGGGCGCAGTCCGTCTCAAGAGAATATAGGGAGACGTATTTAGCCTGCCAGGTTAGCAGGTTTCAGAATTCGATATACAGACCTTGACATCACCGTCAGTGCTAATACATACATGTATATCGATTCATAACTGTCACCAGATGATATCGGGCCACTGTCTGACTAACTCATCCATAAAAGGCAAGGACAAGTTGCCGCCGCGCATAACTAAGCACATAATTTAGCACATGGATGCCAGGGGATATGAAAATATAATTTTAGCCTACTTTACTTATTTTGAAGAAAGGAGGCTAATGATATCAACTTGCTGCCTGTGTGTCCTTCGTAAAGCCTGAAAGCCTGACTTTTTATTGCTAGTGGGGTGGGACTAAGTTCCTTGTACTGCGGCCACTTCTGGCCTATTGTACCAGCCCCAGATGATAGGTGAGGGTGATTGTGGAGCAATTGGTGGAATGAAGATTGGCAAGGGAAACCGAAGTACTCGGAGAAAATCTGCCCCAGCGCCACTTTGTCCACCACAAATCCCACTTGACCACACCCGGGATCGAACCCGGGCCGCCGCGGTGGTAAGCCAGCGACTAACCGCTTGAGCTATGGCGCGGCCTTGAAAGCCTGATTACTGGAGCTAGAAGAGAAGGCCGTTGCTAGGAAACGGCTTGCTGTCGCGGCAACAAATGCGCATGCAACAATAAAAGAAATGTTAGACGCACAGTTTTCTATGTGTTCCGTGTCGTATCAAGTATTCTATATGTAGCAGAAGGAAAGTAGGCGATTTGTTCTTTCCAGAACTTATTGACAATTCGTAGTGTAGGATGAGACTGAGTCTACTTTGTACATCGGCCCTTAGTGGGCCTATTATATGAGCCACAGGTGATGGATGAATATGGCGCTATTAATGGAATGAGAATTGGTAGCAGAAAACCTGTCCCAATGTCACCTTGTTCACAACAAATTCCGTATGAACTGATATGGGATCGAACCTGGGCCGCCACGGTAGGAAGCCAGAGACTAGCTACCTGAGCTATGGCACTTCCTGTGAAGATACATCTCCACGCAGCTTCAAATTCGGCACTAGATGCAAGTAAGCAATCATCCATAATCCGACCCTGAGAAAACAGCCCGCAGGCGCAGTTGGGTAGGAGGCTGAATGGGTTTCAGGGGACGTCTGGGCGTGGTGACAAAGACAGAATTCTATGTTTCTGCAGGAAACCGAAACCAAGTAATCCAGCCAATGGTTAGTCACTACACTGACTGAGCCAAGCAAACTCATCCATATCATGCAAATATATACTTTCTTTCTCTCCGTATGTGTTGACCGCCTGGAGTGTAGACCCAGTTACAGAAGAAATTAATCTGCGGTCTAGCGAGACAAGGTGGCACCACGAAGCAGGCTCATAATGAGGCACCCACATCCACATGCTTGATAAGTGTCACTACACACATGACTATTAAACATCAAGAACGGTTCCTAGAAATGTACACAGCACAAACCATGCTGTAGATATATGAGGAAAGACTCGAAAGTCGAGTGCTAAACTAGCAGTAATGCTATAGTACCGAATTCAGGAGAGTCTAGGATCATATCTCGATATGTGCACCGGCTATCCTTAAAGGAGTATTTCCTTAGTTTTCCTTAGTCCGTATAAGGAAATTATTGGATGGCTCATCAACAAAATTACACACTGAAGAATGTCTGTCGCCGCCTCCATCTTCAGGGTAGAGAAATCCGCGAGCGAGGAACCATCGTGAGCAAGTGGCTGCAGACTGTAGCCACCTGCTCACGCTGGTTCCTTGTTCGCGGATTTTTTTCTACCCTGAAGATGGAGGCGATACGTTCCTCTGAAATATTTTCATACAAGATCTACACGTCTCCATATCCCAAAAGACGGCATTCTTCATAGTGACCGCTGGGAAACCCTCAAATCTGTCAAATTACACATTGTTTCCCTTCAAATCCTTTCCAATTCATCAATGTTTAATCTTTTCACCATTTGATATTGTAGTACACATAACAAAAGCGTTGTAAAAGAAACGCAAGTATAACGTACAGATCCATGTATCGTTGGATTTTTTTGAATGAGGATAAAAACATGCATAACGCAGACCTATCTGATGAGGACATACGAAACTACATTTCTGAAAGTTGGTAGCAAGGCAAGTAGTTAATTTCTACAAAATCAACTATACTTGAATAAGGCTTTCAAATAGGTAAGTGTTTTGAAGACCTGAACTGCATCCACCTGGCTTAGGGTATGGTGAAAACTGAAATCAATTTTGAGTGTTGCAGAAGGCAGGGAATTTATTTCAAGACGACCTCTGGTGCGTGGAGGTAAATAATGAAATAAAAATAAAGTCGAACAAAACGATCTTCATATATATATATAAGGGCACGCATACAGTAGCTTAGATGGTTGAGGCACTATGTTACAAGTCGGAAGGTCGCTGGTTTAATTACCGATGTGGTTATTACAGTTTCCAATTGACCTCATCTTTCTAGCCGCACTAGGGCCGTGGGGTCGACTCGGCCTCTAACAGAAATGAGAACAGGAATCTTCCTGGGGGTAAAAGGCGGCCGGCGAGTAAGACTGACAATCTCACCACCATCTTTGAGCCGACTGTCTAGAATATGTGGGAACCTCGACGTCTCACAACCCTCTGGTCCTTTATGGCCGGTTACAGAGACAGCTTTACCTTTTCACCTTTACCATATACATATATACAAGTGTGTCAATTTACTTGTATTTCATTATAAAGTTCCACACAAGAAAATTTCAGTAGGCTGTGACACCTGAGAGGCGCAATGCAATATGTCTAGCATATTCGCTAAGATAGCAAACACGTGGAATCCAGATCTAAGTTGGTAATGAGTGCAGGAGCGGAATTTATTATTTCTTATATTTTAGCTGATATATATTGTGATAATGGCAAGGAAAGAAGCAAAATGTCGGACGAAGAACGGGTATTGTACTAGTGAACTACATACAAAACAAGGGGAAAATCATGGTGATTAAGAGCATAATAAATCGTGCCAAAAGTTAATGCATGTAGGTGTTCCTGGTTAGGAACACAAAACTAACGATGGCATTTTTTAAACTTTGTGGGCGAGCAGTAAGGTGATAACCACGGAGGAGCTGGGGAAATAGCTGTGATGACGGTGAGGGCATTTAGTTATCTGACACATGGGCCGCGCCATAGCGCAAGCTGTTAGTCGCTGGCTTCCCACCCCGGAGGCGCGGGCTCGAGCCCGTGTCTGGTCAAGTGGGTTTTGTGGTGGACAAAGTGGTACTGGCGCAGGTTTTCTCCGAGTACTTCGGTTTCCCCTGCCAATCTTCGTTCCACCAATTGCTCCACAATCACCCTCACCTATCATCTGGGGCTGGTACAATAGGCCAGAAGTGGCCGCAGTACAAGGGACTTAGTCCCACCCAACTAGCAATAAAAATATATGAGACATAATGGCAAGGAGAAGAATAAAAGGAGGGGGAGGGGAGGAGGAGGAGGGGAAATGAGAAGAAGAAAGAGAAGTAGGAGGAGGAGGGGATGAGGAGGAGAAGAAAGAGTAGAAGCAGGATGAGGAAAGGATGGAGGAGGTGTGGAGAAGAAGAAAGAGTAGAAGTAGGAGGAGGAGAGGATGGAGGAGGAGGAGAAGAAAGCGTAGAATCACGAGGAAAGGATGGAGGAGGGGGAGGAGGAGAAGAAGAAAGAGGAGTTGGATGAGGAGAAGAAAGGGCAGAAGCAGGAGGAGGGAAAGGATTGGGGAGGGGGGAGGAGAAGAAGAAAGGGTAGAAGGAGGAGGAGGAGAGGATGGAGGAGGGGAGGGGATGAGGAAGAGGAGGAGAAGAAAGAGTAGAAGTAGGAGGAGCAGAGGAAGGAGGAGGAGAAGGGGATGAAGTGTTCGTATTCATTTGCAATTCTTATTTATAACAGGAGCGATAATTACCAGACCTATTGTTTTTAATTGCTCTGCTGAGTGCCCTACGTTAGGTTCAATTTCGCACGTCTCACCATCAGTCAGAGCTGTATCATTAATGGAAGATGGCTATATGCAATCAGCATTACAGGCTTAATGTCGAGTTAGACACGACTGGAGCTTACAGTAACATTTGTATCTGCGACAAGATTTGTAGGTGTGTCTTATTAATTACATAATTCCGTGTAGTGACGGGATGCGAGGATTATGGATGTTCTGGTGCGACTTATTAACTCACATTGAAACTACGCTGATGTACTTGAATGTGTTATCCTAAAATTCAGGTCATATAAATTTTTAACCTCCTCACGGTGTTCGATTCCCGCCAGAGCCAAGATATTTTTCTCTACTACATAAAATCTTGAATTCGCTTAGTGGGGGGTGGAGTCCAACTGGGTCTACTCGGCATGGCGGCCACCGATTGGCCTCTTGTAGACTGCCGCGGGTGATTATGATGATGTAGAATTTCGTGGAATGAAGATTGGCAGGGGAAACCTAAGTACTCGGAGAATACGCCCCAGCGCCACTTTGTCCACCACAAATCCCACTTGATCAGAACCGGGATCGAACCCGGGCCGCCGCGGTGGGAAGCCAGCGACTAACCGCTTAAGCTATGGAGCGGCCTTCTCTACTACATAACGTCCAGACGGGCTCTTTGGCCCACACAGGCTCCTGTCCAGTGGTAAAAGGGGGATCTTTCCCTGGGGTTAAAGCGGTCAGTGCGGGAATCTAACTACTCCTCTCCATCTAGTGCCGAGTTCATGAAAGCTGGAGTTGCATCTTCACTCCCCTTACATGTCTTTACGGTGTGGAGTTTAAATAGCTAAGCATAGGGGTTTCTTTACCTTAACCCATTTCCAGGGTATAAGTTACGATATCCATAAAGAAAAAGGACAAATTCCTTCATATCCACAGTCACTTAGACTAACAAACGAAGGGCTGATATTTATACAATATAGTAAATGGACGTAAAACTGATTTGCCCATTTCTCCATTTGCAATAATATGCAATGTTTCTGTTTATTCGCAAAGAAAAAATGGTACTTCTATCCTTGTCTTGGCCACATATCGCTGAAACTGCATGTTATCGAATATTACCACCCAACTTCCAGTACTCCAATGCGCTTCTTTTGGACGTTACGAATTCAACTGATGATTCAGTTTAAGTAACAAGTGGCTCTGCATACGGAGTTCTGTTTAATTTCCCCAGACATTCACCATACTCATCTCTGGAATTTCAAATGGCAATTGACATTACGTAGAGTAAAAACGGGGTCTGTTTAATTTCAATCTGAAAGGCTAAAATCTAGGAGCACTCGAGTTCCTCGCCGTATTTATTGGCATGGAGATGTACAAACATAAGCATAATTCGCAATATTGCAGCAAATAGACTCTTTTCAGATGTGGATATATACATAAAGTAGATGTGCATATTGCAGCAGCTTGTGGTCAGTATGGCAAAACGTTCACTCGCTCACAAAGGAGCTTGAATGTATAGGGCCTTGTTTGAGCGGTTGATAGTTGTCCGTCTCATCGCAAATGTCGTTGTCTTAAATAAAAGATTCATCACCGTTGTCACAGAGCCCCGCCACTGTTTCAGTTCCTGACCGTTGGACCATGTAGTAAGCAAAGCCTGCTTAACCAGTGGTTCCCAGCGGGGGCAGGCCGTATTTCGGAGGGGCCACAGGCAAAATATGGAAAAATGGAGAGGGACTATGGAAACTGTCAAGTGGGTCACGAAAATTTCGTATCTAAAATAAAATTATTAATAGTATAAAAAGAATAAATGTCAAATGCTTAGTACATATAATAACACAATAACCCAGCATCCTTGTTTTTGTGTACCTTACTTATAGAAGGGAAAGAACCTGTTGTATTTAAACCACAACCTCAGATGTGAGAATTCTAAGTACTAGTAAACAGGTACTACGCGCCTTCTCGGAGCGGGCAAAGACATGACGAAATTGTTAACTGGGAAAATGATCCTTTTTTCCTTAAATATCTCGTACTCTTCTCGTGATTTTTACAGCCACCTTTTCTGTAAATTTCAGGTATTCTTCAGTTCAATATTCGGAGTGTTTGGAAGAAGACATTTT